>NC_143163.1:7277727-7580757 GCF_047325235.1 Durio zibethinus
TACCATTAATTTAGTATTTAATTGTCATAAAATATACATGTTAAGTGTACGAAAACTTAATTCAATTGTTTTTTTTTTTCAATAATTCAATTGATTTACGTAAAATTAATAATCCAATAAATATAATTCATTTTCCTATCTCATTATGCGACTTTCCTAGGAGAAAGAGAAAACACGACTCTTTAAGTTTTGACTGAAAGAATAGTTATGCATTATGAATCCAAAAAAAAAAGAAAAACAACAAATCTTTGGTCTTTGCATTATATATATATATATATTTTACTGTTTTAGTTTCCAAAAGATTACTTGGCTGTTTCGTGTTAAGCATGAGAACCACTCAAACAGTAATCAAATTATCCAGGGATTGCCAGCACAGAACAGCTTCACGAACTGCATATATATATATATTGCTAATTCATTGCAGGGTGACTTGAAAATATCAAATTCTGCCTTGACAAGAAAGCTAGGCACATGGTGGTGGGATTTGGGTGCCAATGTATTTAGCCCTAACATTTTGACAAGTGGAAGTAGCTTGTTTCTCCCCTGATGCCAGCTCCAAGTGAACATCTTCAAGGTAAATATCCTGGCATGGAATCCCTTTGCTACATTCTAGTGCTACTGCCACTGCAGATGATGATGTTCCCTTTATTTTCTTGAAATATATGTCACTCAGTTTCACTTGCGATGGTCCCTGCACTCGATCATTTTTGGCCTTTTTCTGGTCAGTTTCTTTCTGGATATAGCAGAACTATAGGTATTGTCAACTGGAGTACTTACCATTGGGTTGCAAGATGTGAATGGACAATATGCCTGATCGATTATAATCGGATTGGTCACATTTTTCATCTTAATGTTTTCAAATGTCATATTGGTGGCAGCACTTCTGCCCGGAGAGTTAGCCCATGTCTTGATCCTAATGCCATTTGTGGTCCCTGTCATGGTGCAGTCTCTAACCACCAATCCACTTACATCACCTTCATCCTTGTATCTTCCTAGACTTCCAACGCTATAATAGGCAATCAAAGAACAAGAATTTTTGAATTTTGTAGATCAAAGTAGAGGATAAGGGATACAATTAATGGAGAAAAGAGGAATAGGGTGCAGACATTAATGAGAAAGTTAAAGAGTACCTGATGCCATGACCTGGCCCGCAGCTGATGCTTGTGATGGTGACTTGAGAATTTCCTTGTCCAATAGATATGCAGTCATCACCTGTACCAATAAGAGATCTTGAAAAGTGGACACAGGAGCTTCGCTGAATGTGGATACCGTCAGTGTTAGGACTATCTGCTGGGGCAGAAATCTTGATTTTGCTGCCCTTGAAGTTATTGCATTCGACAAGAGCCATATGAAAGAACTTGCTGTTTACTGATGTTATGCTTCTTACAATTGTCCTATTCATCGCCGCAAATTTTACATTCTATTAAAAAGAAAGTTTTTCCACATTAAGTTTGATCTGCAAACTAATATGACTTGTAAATGCACAAATACTGGCTTCATGCAGGCTGCAAAAAAGCAATGTTTCTTTTAATCCTTAAGCCCAGGGCCTGACTAGAAGCCGTTGGGGTGCAAGAGCAAGATATAAAAAAAAAGGACAATTTGCAAATACATTTTATTAGAGCTAAAATAATAAAATGTTTGAGGTTAAAAGGTTATGAAACATACAGTTGGAAGAAGTTTGCAGTTAAAGTCAGTGGAGCACCTATTGTAAGGCCATGATTTGGCACCCCGCCCATCAAAGGTCCCTCCTCCAGTCAAGGTCAGCCCCTCCAGCCATCGAAATTCAACCCAACCAGCACCATCTCCATATTTAGACAAGTTTGTTGTTGCCTTCAGACAACCCTGAAAGCTTCTTGCTCAATCATTGTTAAAATTATATGTGGAAATGCAGAAGGGACACAAGAAAGTAAGCCAGGAAGTGTTCAGAATTACATTGACACGAACTGTTATTTTAGACACATTTTTGCAGGGCCCTGCAAATTTAAGAGGGCCAACCAAGTATGTCCCTTTTGGAATCACAAGGTCTACCTCACCTGTAGCTTGACATGCTTTCTTCCATGCTGCTCTGAAGGCATTGAAAGTAACAAGTCAAACAAAATTATCTACGGGAAAAAAATAACACCTGATGAAACTATCATGATTTTATCTTGTCTGTTACTCTCAAAAATTCAAACCACTCCAGTCATATAGGTGTAGATCCTATTACATCATAGTATGTTGAACATCAACACAGGAAAGTAAACAACTGAGGTTTTTAGTCGAATTTTTGAAAGCCATTTTAGGAATTTTAAACGATGCAGCTATTACTCTTTGCATGAGTTCAATGGAGAAATAAAGAGAAGAAAACAAACTTTGCTGTCATCGGTCAGTCCATCGGCTCGAGCTCCGAATCTCTTGACATTAAAGAAATGAGAGCTCCTTCCATTGTTATATGATAGCCCTCTTCCATTTACAAACCTTCAGTTCCTACACCTGCTGTTCTCCCTCCACTTCCTCTAGCAAAAACTCCATTGAAACAAAAGGACAAAAACACCAAGAGCAATTTCATGCGAATGTCAAGGCTTATGTTCCTACAATGTGTTATCTTCTTGCTGCTGATCCCTGCAGTTGTGTGAGAGTATTCTCGTAGACTTGTTATAGACTGAGATCAGCAAAAGAATATAATGCCACACCAGGCCAACTGGGATGGTTTGAATTTTCAAGTGACAATTGCAAAGGGCGGCCTTTTGGGAATCTGGAGTTCCCATTAACCATCTCAATCACAGAATTCTCTTCTTCTTCTTTTTTTTTTTTTCACAGGAGTACAATTTTGGGAGGTGAAATACATGCCTTACCATTTACACAACCACTAATAAGGATCCATATAATATTCTTGAACAATATCCAATGTAATCTCAAAACAGAAACAAAAAATTCAGGTTTTGCCTTTCATGCACAGGCAGCCTGCTTGTACGCTTTGTTAACACCAAGTCGTCATGTTAGAAAGCTAATATTTTCGTGAATTTTATGTGGGCTGGTCGCTCTTCTTGTCATACGTTTTCCTTATGCACCTTGTTTGACAGAGAATCCCCTTCTCAAACATCTTAATCTTAATTACTGGAACTCTGGTCTGGTGGGTCATAAACCACTGGATTCTACACCATGCCTCGGCATCGATCAATCTTCACAGATCCCTCTCCTGAACTGAATATTATAGAGTCTAACATAAAACGTAAGAACTCCCCGATTTGGGCAAAGCTACTTTGTCAAATGCATTTACAACTGAGTGAATTCAACACGTGATTAATCAGTTATCTCATTTTATTAGTTTTGGTGTGAGCTGACGGCGGTGTTGCACCATCTGTATCCGTGAAGGCACCCTTCTCTTTCAAGAGGATTCGCGAGATCTCGATGGAACTTCCTAAAAGAAAAAGAAAAAAACCTTTGACACTTGGGCAAAGGAAGGAATTTGACCGATTGGGTTTGAAAACAAGCACCAATATAAATACTCAACCATGCTTAATTATAAGTATCATCAAAGAAGAAATGCGAAAAGGACTGGCAACTTGTTTTATTTTGGTTAATCACCAGCACAATTTTTTTTTCTTTTCTTCATTGAAATGGAATTGTATACTTGATAGATGAATAGATTTTACCGAAAGCAAACCTACATTACATGTATATAATCAATGCATCTAGGATGAATAAAATTATAAAATAGCAAACTGGCTCCAGCAAATTTTAGCAAAGACATCAAGCGCATTATCCTTGTATTTTTTTTTTCTTCATCTTCTTTATAAAGCCTCATTTCTTTGCCTTTGCGAACCTGAGGCATCTATATTTTTCACCACTTACAGTGATTTCAAGAGCTCCATCTTGGTTATCTTGATTCGATGCTGTTCCCATTAGGACACTTTTCTCTTTTTCAAGGTTTTCTTTTTCCATCTTCAGCCTAGCCTCTTGTCGGGCAATTTCTGCCTGGAAGAGAAAATTTTTTTTTTTCAAAAGAACAAAACAGACCTAGTCAAGAAACAGCCCACGATATACATTTACGCAATATGATGTACTTTATATACTGCTATTATGCTAACTCAAATCACAATTCTCTAAATTTACTAACATCTTGTTGCAAGAATTAACGAACAATAATCATAAAGATTTCTCATTTCTCTATTTGAGAAACTGACCCTTCTGCCTACCCCCCCCCCCCCCCCCCCCCCCAAAAAAAAAAAAAATAAAAAGTAATCAATTCAAGAATCATCCAAAAGAAATTCAATCATCAAAGACTGTTTTCAATATCAGTACCGATCAATCTCACTTTCCATGAGCTTGAAAAGTTCAAAAATACTTGCAATGAAGCGCAACCAAGCAGCTACCTTTGATGTCAATCAACTAAAGTTTCGCACTTTTGTTCCTTTAAAAGGCAAAGATAAGAAGAAAAGCGTACCTCGCGGCGAGAGAGCTCGGCCTTCCAGGCGGCTTCACGCTCAGCGACTTCGCGCTCGCGTTCCTCGATGTAACTTTGCATCTCTCTCTCCTTCATTATTCTGTCTTGTATGTCGGCATCCAACGCCTCTTTCAGCTCTTCCACGAACTTATCCACCACCGCCTTTATTCTCAGCGACATCTCTTTCTTCTCTTCCTCCCCACCCTTTTCTTTTCTCTTCTCTATACCGAACTAGAACTGTTAGTCACTTCCAATCTCTTTCAGTTGAGTGGATCGAACATCACAGAAGAGCCCTTTTGTTCCATTATTTCAGCGGATACTTTCCATTTTGTTGTAAAGAATGAATGAATCGAGAGAAGCCCCAACCCCGATGAAAGAAACAATAGAAAGGAAGTTACTTCACCGAATCAAAGGCAAACTATGGACAATCGCCGAAAAACAATCCCTCCTTCTTCTCTTTTTTGGTATATATACAAGAATTTCTTTTTCAATAAAATAAAATGTGTGAACGGAAAGAGCAGCCGATTGTCAACCTTATGTTTTTGTCTAGGAGCAGGCCCACGTTGCCTTCTCGTCCCATCCCAACCTGTTGCAAGCCCAAATTCTGAGTTGGTTATTCCGGAGTTGTCCAGCCCAATTATGAGGGCTTCAGCTAATTTAGAGTCTGCGTTTATTGAGTGAAAATTACTGAGATTCACCGAGGGACGGCTCAAGGTGAAAAGAGAGTATGAAAAAAATATTTTTTCATGAATGAATTCAGTAGGTTTGACATAGATGAATACTTGAATCGACGAAAAAGAGATGTACTTTCAGCCCAAGACCACTTCTTGCTAAATGAAAAAAAAAAAAAAAATACATATATATATATATATATATAATGAGATTGGTTATTCCCCTCATTCTCTTCTATCTCTGCCTTTTCTTGATTGTTCTTCTGCTATTTTCGTTTACTTTCTTTTTCTTACCTCTCTATTGTTGATCGAATAGCTGTGTTGAGTTGTTTGATTGATTGTTGTCGATTCAAGCGCATCACAGCCCACAGATTATTCCTCCATAAACACTGTGTTCTCGCCTTCTGCTTTCTTTTTTCTCATTTGCGAGAGAAAGAAAATACAAGGCGAAACCAAAGGAATTTCAACTTCAAATAACGATTGAAATTCTTCTAGAAGAGAAATTATGAAAACTGATAAAACGAAGCAATGAAAGCCGTATCAGGGAAGATAAAACACATAAGAACTTCACCTTCTTCATTATCGTGGTCTTATTCTCTAGCTCCTCTTGCCTCCCGTACTAACCCCAGAAACCCACCTTCATCAACTCTGCTAGATGAATTCATAAACTTCTGCTATCGAAGGGACCTTCCCAGGGCTATGAAAGCCATGGCTGCCATGGAAAGGCACGGTATTTATGCTGATGCAATCACCTACTCTGAATTGATCAAGTGTTGCTTAGCCCGCAACGCTGTTGAACAAGGCAAGCTCGTTCACAAGCACGTTTTTTCTAATGGTTATCAACCAAAAACGTTTCTTTTCAACATTCTCATCGGTATGTATGTTAAGTTTAACTTACTAGAGCAAGCGCAGGCATTGTTCGACCAAATGCCTGAGAGAAATGTTGTTTCTTGGACGACAATAATATCTGCTTATGTTAATGCTAAACTAAGTGACAAGGCGTTGGAATTCTTTGTTTTAATGCTTAGAGGAGGCGTGTTGCCTAATATGTATACGTTTTCTTCGGTTTTGAGAGCGTGTAATGGGTTAGTCAATCTTAGGCAGCTTCATTGTGGCATAATTAAGGTGGGTTTAGAATCTGATGTTTTTGTTAGGAGTGCTCTTATTGATGTTTACTCAAAATTGGATGAGTTGAAAGATGCAATTTGCGTTTTTAATGAAATGGAAACTAAGGACTTGGTTGTTTGGAATTCTATTATTGGAGGGTTGGCCCAGAATAGTGATGGTGATGAAGCTTTGAATCAGTTTAAGAGGATGAAAAGAGCTGGCTTTACTGCTGATCAAGCCACACTAACAAGTGTTTTGAGAGCCTGTACAGGGTTAGCTCTGCTGGAAGTAGGGAGGCAAGTTCATGTTCATGTGTTAAAGTTTGATGTGGATTTGATACTCAATAATGCACTTTTGGATATGTATTGTAAGAGTGGTAGTTTGGAGGATGCTAAGTCTGTTTTCGAGCGGATGGTACATAGGGATGTGATTTCGTGGAGTACAATGATTGCAGGGTTAGCTCAAAATGGGTTTAGCCGAGAGGCATTAAAGTTCTTTGATTTAATGAAAGCTTCAGGTATGAAACCTAATTATATAACTATTCTTGGGGTTCTTTTTGCTTGTAGCCATGCTGGCCTTGTGGATGATGGGTGGTATTATTTTGGATCAATGAAGAAACTTTACGGGATTGACCCAGGTAGGGAACACTATGGTTGCATTATTGATCTTCTTGGAAGGGCCGGCAAGCTTGACGAGGCAGTGAAGTTGGTTCAGGAAATGGAATGCGAACCAGATGCTGTGACATGGAGAACTTTGCTTGGTGCCTGCAGGGTTCACCGTAATGTGGATCTAGCTATATATGCTGCGAAACAAGTTCTAAAACTAGATCCTGAAGATGCAGGGACGTATGTACTATTGTCCAATATTTATGCAAATTCTGATAGGTGGGAAGATGTCTCTGAAATTAGGAGGGCAATGAGAGACAAGGGCATCAAAAAGGAGCCAGGCTCCAGCTGGATTGAAGTGAACAAGCAAATTCATGCTTTCATTTTAGGAGATACTGCACATCCAAAGATCAACGAAATCAACAGGCGGCTAAATCAGTTAATTCACAAATTAATGGGAATGGGCTATGTTCCAGACACTAATTTTGTTTTGCAAGATCTTGAGGGGGAACAGAGAGACGACTCACTTCGCTATCATAGTGAGAAGTTGGCAATTGTATTTGGTTTGATGAGCTTGTCAACCGGAAGTGCTATTAGGATCAGAAAAAACCTTAGGATCTGTGGAGACTGTCATACCTTTGCAAAGCTTGTAGCAAAGATGGATTGTCGACTTATTGTCATCAGAGATCCTATTCGTTACCATCATTTTCAGAATGGAGTATGTTCCTGTGGTGACTATTGGTAGCAAGTCATGATGTGGTCCAATGACCCTTTCTAATAAGTTGCTTTGTTGAATAATGGGTTTGAATTCTATTCTATTACAAATGACACAACAGGTTCCTTTGATGAAGCCCAGTTGTACATCGGTATATGGGCTATCGAAAGCAGAGGACAATCCTAGCATTCCGTATTGTTTGTGATTTTATGATTATAAACAGTTAATAAATTGATAGTAATAAACACTGCAGACAATCATTGAATCATCTATAGTCATCACCACCAACAAGCAAAACTTTGACAACTTAGAACTGTGAAAATGAAATGCTCTAACAAGAAGGAAACATGACACATCTCATCAAGCACGTTCAAATAGTACATCATCCAGGAAATTGCATGATGAATGAGCTCTCTTCGGCATAGATGTGTGGTAAAACTGCTTCCCTTGTTATAACCCTACCTCCATTCCCCTTATGGTACGAGGCAGAGAGAGAAACTAATAGTTATCACTTGAGGAAGACGATAAGCCCTGCTGGTCCCTTACAAGTCGTCTCTTGAAAGTCTATCTCTTCCAGGTGGGATATATGATAGATACACTTTGATGATAGACTCGTACACATCAATTCCTCTCAAGTACTCGGCTTTGTTTAGAAACTGCAGTAAGGTAGAAAAGACTACAGTCAGATCACATGACTGCCAGTTGCTAGCATCCTTTGCAATGAATACCACCCAAAACATATTCATCAAGTTCATTAGTTGTTTTAGCATCAGAATTTAAAGCTACTTGGCATGGCATAGCTATAAATATTTTTAAGTTAAAATAAGAAAGGTTAAAAGACAATAATCTAACCAAGAACAAGGCAAGTTTGCTGCAGCAGGTGGTACGTAACTTATTAAAATTCAGATGGAAACTGAACAAGGAAAAGCAACGAAAAGACTTTATACATATTAAAGACAATGCTCCACCAATCAGAATACCAAATAGCTGCAATGATGGGCTAGTCTTCGGTCATGTTATACTTATGGTAGAATGGAAATCACTTAAGAGGGCAATCATATCCATTGACTTTGCCCAGACTGAGTTTTCAGTCCAATACACAAACAACAAGAAAAGAATGAAAGCTGCACTCTTAAGGTTCCAATGGTAAAAATCCAGTTGATACATGAACTGCAGCCTAGGTCAAAGTAAAAACTTAGCAGCAAAAGACAACTGGAAGGGGCTTTAGTTCTTCTATCACTCACATACATTCACATATCAGATCACCTTGGTCAAACTCATTCACAAAGTCTGAATGTTTTAGTACTCTATATCAGAAAAAGGTTAGCCATAAATGCTCACAATTCATTTTCCATCAGATACCACTAGCCAGTTGCAACACATAGAATCCAAAATGCACACGACAAGAAATTGTTTCTTCTTGAATGCTCAATGAAGAGTTTTGTGGTTAACAATACGTCAGGTTTTGGCTATTTGCACTCATCATACATACATCAAATATAAAAGTATCACCCTGCCAATTAATAAATGAGTCAAGCTACTTATGTTCTCAAGCTCAACTCCATGAATACGACTTGTTCGTTGCTGAGCCAAGCTTGAGCCTTGAGTACTTGACCAACAAGTCAGAGCCAAGTTTGAGCTTTGTAATACTTAGCTTGAATACCTGCGAGGCTTATCGAGTTTTTTTTTAATTTTATAAATATTTTCTAAAATTATATACATATATAAATAAAATATAATATTTACTTACATGTTTTAGAGTTTTATTTGAGTTTTTATTTTGAACTTGAGCTCAAACCCAAACTCAAGTCGAGTTTCGAGCGCCTTACATAAATGAATGATTATCAAGTTGAACTTGAGTAGCTTGATTATTTTGAACCTAGCTTGAGCACAAAAAATAAAGCTCAGCCAAGCTTGAGCTGGCAACTATATCAGCTTGATTTCACCCCTACTCATAACCCATCCAAAACCAAAATGTAGAAAGAAAACATGCATCACAATCTTGAGTATGAGAACCTGTGGCACTTGAGGAAATGTGCATAAATATGCAAGCATGCACATCAACATATGACAATGATGATAATAACAATAATAATACAAAGTTTACCTCATTATGGTCATGAAGTAAAATAGGAGTGTTAGCCATTGCTGGCAGGCCCAGTTGCCGAAAATTGTGAGAATCCGTTGAGGCAGGAAAAATCTTTGGCTTCCCGATCTTTCCATTAGCTTTCTTGATAGCTTCTTCCAACAGAGTCCACCATGGATTAGAACAGTCAGTGGCAGTTAGGAATGGCTTACCCAGGGCATCATGCAAAGAACTCTCATCCTTAAACTGCAGACAGAAATAATTAGTTCAGAAAGCAAACAAAGTGCAAAACACCATGTGCAACTCAAACAAGTGGGCAGTTTTGCAATCCTTTTCTTTTCCTAAATTTAATCAACTTTTTCCCCTGGAATATTGCACCAATCTTGTATTTACGGTGACTCAGATGATGCCAAATTGATACAAATGGACAAATGTCACTATCTCTGAAAAGCGGGAGAGGGGGAGTGTTTAATGTCATATCTCTGATAGAATGAGCAGAAAAAAATATAGAACAAAACATAGGATGTCACCATATTGATCCCAAGTCCAGCATTGCAAGATCCCACGAAATTTTGTGCTAAAAGTTTTTGAAAACATGGTACACCACTCTTTTATTTATTACTGAATGCCAATTTTTTTCTAAGAGAGAAATGTTTCAGTCCTACCTAAAATGTCATGTTTCGTGAAGCAGGTGCCCATTCCTCAGCTATCCATTTCTCCAAGGATTCTGTATTAGCTGTTGGTGGTACTCGAATATCAAAACCAGCTTCTCGTTCAGATGGCTGCAAATTCATAACAAAACCCTGGCAGACAAATATCAAAGAACCTGGGCATATTAGAGGCAGATATCACATATATCACTATTTTTTACATTAATGCAAAGAATATACATGGCTACTTTGATAGCAACGAAATTGATTGAAGACCAGCAGAATGATCATATGCGATAGTTGGAAAGAGAAAGATAGGCCAAAAGGCCTAACTGACCATGCATTAAATGACTGAACATTTTTAGAACAGAAAGTTTAGTACTTTAGTTCATTTAGCAACACAGTGCTTTAAGGAACTATGAGACAAAAATTAATGCACATTGTTTTCCATCTTCAATGAAACAATGCAAGCATGCCACAGCTTTGCAAATTGATAGATACTTAACATATTTAATTTCTAAATGATCCCTGCTAAAGACTTCAAATCGACACAAGGAAATCAACTTTTGCAATCACTGAGAAGTTATTTCTATTCCATCAATGCTCATGACTTACATCTCATATCCAGTAAAAGCCTCACAAGGATGCTTCATATTATTAGTGTCAACCAATGTGCACCTCATGTCTCGTGTAAAGATTCATACACTAATTATTTTAATAAAAATAGATTTCCCATTTGATTCATTTTTCTTAAATATTTGAAGAAAGAAATTGGAAGAAACTCATAACGGCTCTTAAGGTTTTAATACATCGAAACCAGCTCTAGTCAGGAAAGCCACAAGAACAGTTACAGATTCCACAATAAGAAATGTGAATAGTAAACAACAATTTGACAATTAAATGCAATATGGGTTATGTCTTCTGTGCTTTTATGATAAAAATATGAGGCTAAACTATTAAGAAAAAACAACTCAAGCTTCGGTACAGCACAATAATATCAACTGAAGACATACGTAATTAATAGTAATACATGTAAATTAACAAAGGGAGTTAAAAAAGCAAAGGTTTCAGCACCTAAATTTCTGGAGACTTACAGTGGGAGAAGGCGTGCCAGCCTTCAGAAAGGCCATGTTAACCGAAATGACTTCCCCTTCAGCCTTCAAATCTGCCTTGATCAAATCAAACTGTGAAGCCCGGAACCTCCTGATACTATCAATGCTCTTGAAAAGGCTCTCCATAGCACTATTATCATAGAGCTTTGCCCCATGTCCAGGAGCTCCGGTAGCCTTTATTACCAGCGACCATGGAGTCCTCTACCCATAAGATAACCTCTAATTATCACTGGGGGAAGCCAACCCTGTTTCTTAAAACACATATTACCATCACTAAGAGATAGCTGGACGACCAATTGTTCAAAAGTCTAAGATTAAGAAGGGGAAAAGACCCAACTATTATACTTATAAATTCTAATAGGCCCTCACTATCGGCCTTTTCAAACATGGTATTGCATGTTTTTAAGAAAATAAATATAAAAAAGTAGTTGACTTTGGTTTTACGTTCATCAAGCACTACATCAACATTCATATTCTTGAAGACATCAGAGTAACAGCACCATCACGGCCACCAGTCTCCTCATCAGGAACAAAGGACAAGTAAAGAGACCGTTTTGGCTGAAACCCAGAAGACTTCAACTTACGAATAGCCTCCAGATACTGCATGCCAACGCACTTCATATCCTGGGAGCCTCAAGCAAAGATATTACCTTGTTCATCGATGTGGGCCCCAAGAGGAGGATGGACCCACTTTGAGTGTTCAGAGGGGACGACATCCGTATGAGAGTTAAGGAGGATAGAAGGAAGGGAAGGGTCGGAGCCTGGCCATTTGAGGAGAACAAATGGTTTGCCTTTGACGAATTCAATGACTTGGGATTCCAAAGAAAGGGAATCGGCTTGAGATAGGATGAAGTGGGTTGATTTCTGATAGTCTGGGGATGGTTGGGCACTGTTGATTTGAAGGTATTCTTGGAATCTTGATATGATTTTGGATTGCTCGTCTTGGTTTGGCGCTGCTGTTGAATATGTGAGGCCTAGAAGAAGAGAGAGGAATAGAAGAAGGAGAAATTGATGATTGAAGTTGCAAGGTTTTCCCATTGATTCGGTCGCTTCTTCAATTTGGCTCTCACTTGTAGTAATGGGTGCACTGAATTCTGATTGCTTCTTGTCTGTCTATATTTCCAGGGAAGATGCTGATTACTTTAGTTTGTTTAACGTTTATTGCCACCTGCCTTTTTCTTCTCATAATTAGAGCTCCGGAAGGGCAAGTGAGGTGAAAGTTTGAACTTTTGCTATAGTTGTATTTCTTTCAAATTCTTATAAAATATAAAATTTATTATGTTATAAATATGTTAAAATAAAAAATATATATTTAGTTTTTAAATTTATATATAATTACTGTCAATTTTTATTTTTTACATACTCTTCTTGTCTCAATTTTTTTTTGCCCATCTTTTTTTTCCAAATGTCTCCAAATTGTTTTTTTTTTAATATTTAAAATTCTTATTTTTATATTTTAAAATTATTTTTTTATAATTTTTATAATTTTTAATATTTAAAAGTATGAAACTTTAATTTTATAAAAAAGATTTAAATTTTAATATTAAATATATTAAAATCAAAATAATTTTTTTAATATCCAAACAATTTGAGACTAAAATAGTAATTTTTGTATAGTATCATTATATGATATTTAAAGTTATCAAATTTGATTGTAAATAAAAATTTTTTTTGTAATCTAAAACTACAAATTCATTTTTTTTTATATAATTGATGTTTATACAATTGCACTTAAAAATAGTAATATGTGATAACTAATTAGTGTGTTAGCTCAAAGACTTAAAATAAACTAAGAAATGGGTGAAAATGGTTGATAATAAAATTTTTAAAAATCAATACTTAATAAGCACAAATTCTGCAAAATAATTTATCTAAACAAATGAATATAATAAATGAGAGTAAATAAGAGATAGAGATAGAGAATTAGATACCAAGATTTATAAAGCTTCAGTCTTTTCTTTAGACACATACGTCTTCTCCTTTAGCCTCAATTGTCAAGGAATTCAATCCACTATATGTTGAAAGATATAACCTAGCTTCTCAAAGCTTTACACCACAAACTTTTAAAGGTTATCCTCTTCCTTAAGCTCACAATATCCCAATACAAAGTTTCTAAAATGTTATGCAAATTTAAAAGACCTTTATAAGGTTGGTTGTTTGCTAGCTTGAAGTATAAAGTAGTATTAATAAGAGAATTTAGAGAAAAATTGATACAAGAAAGATTTTTTACACTTTTCTCTCTTTTGAACTGGTTTGAATACTTGAACAAGATGGTTGGTGAAGGCAATAAGTTTTCTTAGAATTCATACTCTTGATTTGTAGTGAAAGCCTTCATTTATATGTAGGAAGAAGTTGAGAGCCGTTGCCTTGCATTTAATGTTTCAAACCTATAAAATATCAGACAAAAAAAAATAGCCATTAGGGTTTTCTGGGCAACAAAGGATCGATCCCTTCATGTAGGGGATCGATTGGGTTAGTTATAGAAAGGCCCAATTTTATGTGTTAAAAACTTTACTTGATCAATTAAGTAGTATACCTAATCGATCCATTTTTTGGGTGATTGATCCCTTATGTGAGGATAGCATTCTGTATGAAAAATAAATAGATCCCTTTAAGGGAGTGATTGATCCTATGCCTAAGTGATCAATCCCCTATGTGGGGGGATCAATCCCTTTTATAGATTTTCAACCAAGTATAGCATTATGTATAAAAAAAAGATTGATCCCTTTAAGGGAAGAATAGAGATCAATCGGATAAGCTTAAAACCCCAACCAATCGATCCCTACAGGGAAAAGATCGATTGGTTCTTGCTCAAATTCCACGAGTTTAGCTTCTAGAAGAAAAATGGATTAATCTTTTTGTCTAAGGGATCAATCGGGTAAGGGAGGAGATCGATCATTTCCCTTAGGAGATCGATCTTTTCTATCCAAAATATGCCTTGATCCATTTTGTTTCAAGAATTTGCTTTGTTTTAGTTTTTAAATGAATTTTGGCAAGATAGAAGGCTGAAAAAATATTCAATTTAAGATTAGAAAAGTTTAATTCAAATTAGGCAAATTTTTGTTTTATCAAATCAAAACTTTTAATCAATTCAAGGCCAACAATCTTCCCCTTTTTGATATGACAAAACCTAGTGAAAATTTTGTTTAAAAATATTTTTTCATATGAAAAACAAGCTCCCTCCTGAATTTAAGCATAAAAAATTTAAAAAATTTTAAAACAACTAAAAACAAAAATAATGTTTATACCATTAAGCTCATCAATCAAATAGAAAATTTTCATACCATTGCTTTTTCCCCTTTTTGTCATAGCAAAAAGGATGAAGTTAAGCAAATGGAGATAGCAATCAATTCAATGCCATACCAACTCAATTTGACAACATAAGGTTATACCAACTCAATATACCAATTATCAAGTAATATACCAATATCACAATCCATAATTTCACAAGCTAAATTTTAAAGTGATATAGCAAATATCATAATGAAAAGGAAATATAGATTTCATTAATCTAAACATGAAATACCAAAGTTTGATAACAAACCATAATGCAAAGTATTTTTATAGAAAAATTTACAACATAAAAAGATGTAGGAAAACATATAAGGAATGGCATTAGGAATGATCATTGAGGAGGAGGTGACGAATGAGGAGAATGAGAAGAATGAGAGAAGTGTTACCTCATTTGCTATTGTGTAGATCAGATATATTCAATATCAACTCTAAGTGAGAAACTAGCTCATTTTGAGTCTCTTCAATGTTTTTCAATCGAGAATTCATAATCCCAACCACTGAATATAGACTATTCATTTGAAGCATAAGTATTTCTAAGGTTCTTTGGGTATCAAATGGTGGGATAAAAGATTTTCTTTAAGGTACATCAGGGATATCTAAAATTTCATGCTCTTTTCTCTCTTCTTGCACAGCCCTAATATCAATTTTTCTAACCCATAAACATGCTGTATTTTGAATATATCCTATACTATGCAGAGTAAGATCACTAAGAATGATGCTAAATGGATCATTAAACACCATCTCTTTATCTCATCTAGTATTAATGTTTAATTTTCTCAAAAGATTATTGATTGTAAACCCATAAACCAAGGTATAGTCTCTATTTTGTACTATCCTCATCATATCACTGAAAATAAAATGCACCAAATTAAGTTTTTTTTATGTTTGATTTTATACATCCACCAGTAATCTTGCTTCTCAATGTTGCGTACTGAATGCCAAAAGGTATCAATACATAAGTGACAATAAGGTGTAACAATCTATTATGCTTGACAGTCTAGAGGCTTAAGTAGGGGCAACTCTTAAATTATCATTTTTAAATATATCTTGAGCTAGTTCCAACATGTCACACCTAGTGTTGGTGTCTCTCCATCATCTAGCATGAATGCTTCAGCTAATAATTGCTTAGTAATCATAATTTTTTTACCCATCATATAGGTTCTAAATCTATCAAAATAATATTTATGTGACCTTTCAATTTTAATACAAGTGGCATTGCTATAGAACACCTTAACTAGATTCTCAAATAAAAGTTCATCCATGCACAAGTAATTCATCCATCCAAATATCTCAAATGTATGTAAATAAGGGAATTCTATAGATTGTAATAATTCAAGTGAAATTACCCTTCCATACTTGATTTCTTTATGATCAAAATGTGTCTCATATCTTTCCTTGACATCAAGATTGATAAAATTTTGATTGAATAAAGGCCTCATTAACGAGTTAGAAGCCTTTTTTGAAAGATTCTTCTTTATCTTTAGAGCCATAAAAATAATGAGATTGAAATAGGTAAGCTTATGTGAAATTGATGAATAAATTGGTGATTGTAGATGATAGGTAGTAGAATATATTTGAGAGAGGCAAAAAAGATGAGTGAATGTGGTAGTTTCAAAAAGGGGATCAATTTTCTAAAGTGAAAAGAATGAGTAAGAATTTTTGTGTGATTTGATAATTTTTAAGGATGATTTTTGCAAGAAACTAAATAGAAATAAAGCAATTTGTCAAAAATTTTGGTTAAGAAAGATCAATTTTTAGAGAAAATAGAGCAAGAATTTCTAGGATTTGAGAAAAGTGTGTTTGAGGAAGAAAAAGAACAGATAAAAAGGCTGAATGATAGGCCAAAGAGAAAGGACTCGATTTTGACAAGCCAAAACGGTATGCATAGCACAATTATGCATGACCTGATCAATTGATTATGAAAGGAGATTGATTGGGCGTAGTTTTGCATTGGACCGATTGATCGATTATAAAAGAGGATCGATTGGTTCTTCTTGTTTTTCACTCAGTTTGGCTACTGGATGGAGAGTCGATAGATTTGGTCCAAGGGGGATCGATCGGTTCCTCAATGTTTTCCCTTAATTTAGCTACTAGAAGAATAACCAATCAATCTGATCTAAAAAGGGATCGATCGATTTTGGTTGTAGCTTTTTTTTTATAAATTAAAGCCATGCAACATAAACATTCAAATATGCATCATACAATCATACACAATATTAAAAAAAATATTAAGATAAACATACATTTGATCAATCAAGGTAGCAACATTCATCATACCATCAAGAAATTCATTTAAAGGAGCATTTATTATACCAAATTCACCTCTAATTACATAAAATCTATCCTTATCAAGAGATTTTATGAAAATATCAACTAATTAATGCAAGGTATCAACATATTCCAGCATAATATCACATTTTTGAACATGATCTCTAATAAAGTGATGCCTAATTTCAATATGCTTGGTTCTAAAAAGTTGAATTGGATTTTTGGTGAGATTGATGGCACTAGTATTATCATATTTAATGGGAATATGATCTATGATAATTTCAAAATCCTTCAATTATTGCTTAATCCATAAAATTTGAGCACAATAACTACCGGTCGTTACATATTTGGCTTCGGTTATGGATTGAGCAATACTATTTTGTTTCATGGAGAACCATGATATGAGCATATTTTCAAACAATTGACAAGTACCGAAAATGCTCTTTTTATCAATTTTGTAACCATAAAAATCCACATCAGAATATGTATGCAAAGCAAAAGATAAACTTTTTGGATACAATAATCATAAATTAAGGGTGTCCTTAAGGTATCTAAAAATTTTTTTGATAACAGATAAATGTGATTCTCTAGGTGATGATTGAAATCTAGCACATAAACATATATTAAACATTATATCTAGTGTACTTGTAATAAGATATAGTAATGAACCAATCATAGACCTATATAATTTAGAGTCAACATATTTACCTTTTTCATTTTTGTCAAGTTTTGTGGAAGTGCTCATAGGTGTTGAGCAATGCTTTGATTCTCTCAATTCAAATTTTATGAACAAATATTTGATGATTTGACTTGATTGATGAAGGTACTATCTTTTGTTTGCTTTACTTGTAATCTCAAGAAAAATGTAAGTTTTCTCATCATGCTTATTTTAAATTCACCTTGTATAGTCTTAGCAAATTCTTGACAAAAAATTTCATTAGTAGCACCAAATATGATATCATCAACATAAACTTGTATTATGATAATTTTTTTTCTTTTGTTTTAATAAAAAGTATAGTATCAATCTTCTCTCTATTAAAACTATTTTCAATTAAAAAATTTGACAATATTTCATACCAAGCTTTAGGAGCTTATTTAAACCATATAAAGCTTTTGTCAATTTATAAACATGATTTGAAAATTTAAGATTTTCAAAATTAAGAGGTTGCTCTACATATACCTTTTCATTTATAAAACCATTTAGAAATGCACTTTTGACATCCATTTGAAAAAGCTTGAAATTTTTGAAACATGCAAATGCAAGCAACATTCTAATGGCTTTTAACCTTGCAACCGGGGCATAGGTTTCATTATAATCAATTACTTCTTCTTGACTATGCCTTTGAGCTACCAACCTAGCTTTGTTTCTAACAACATTGCCATACTCATTCATTTTATTCCTAAAACCCCATTTGATGCCTATAGTAGGATGATCATTAGGCCTAAATACAAGATTTCATGCTTGGCATTTTTCAAATTAGTTTAATTCCTCTTACATAGCCAATAGCCAATATCCAATGATCATCTTCTAAAGTTTCATCTATATTATTGGGTTCAATATGTGATAAAAAAGTAATATAATTACACATATTATAAAAATATCTAGTTCTTACCCTTTTAGTTGGATCACCAATAATCTCATTATCTTTGACATAACTCCTTCATCTATGTTGATTTGGCTCTTTTTTTATATGTTGTAGCTCCTTTAAAAACTCATCATCTTCATTTTAAATGTTTTCTTCGATGTCAAGTGATGCATCATTGATTTTTTCTTGAAATATACCTATATCATCATCATCAAGAGGTACTTTTCTTAGAAGTGGATTAGATTTATCGAAGATAACATATATAGACTCTTCAACAATTAATGTTCTTTTATTAAAGACTCTATAGGCTTTTGAATTCAAAGAATATCCTAAAAAAATCTTTTCATCACTTTTTGCATCAAAATTTCCAAAATCATCTTTTTCATTATTAAAAACAAAACATTTGCAACAAAAAGGATGAAAATAACTTATGTTAGGCATTTTTCCTTTAAAAAGTTCATAGGGAGTTTTCTTCAAAATTGACCTAATCATAGCTCTATTTATAATATAACAAGAGGTATTTATGGCTTTCGCTTAAAAATATCTAGGTAAATTATTTTCACAAAACATGGTTCTAGCCATTTCTTTTAATGTCCTATTTCTTCTTTATACTATTCCATTTTGTTGAGGAGTTCTAGGAGCAAAAAAATTATGGCTAATACCATTTTAACTACAAAACACATTAAAGCCAATATTTTTAAATTTTTTTCCATGATCACTTTTAATACTAGAAATTGAAAAACCTTTTTCATTTTGTATTTGTTTGCTAAAAGTGATAAATTTTTTCAAAGCTTTATTCTTTGAATGCAAAAAAAGAACCCATGTGAATATAGTAAAGTCATCAACAATAACAAACTCATATTATTTTTCACCAAGGCTCATTGTCTTAATATGACTAAAAAGATCAATATAAAGTAGTTGAAGATATCTAGTAGTTGAAATGCAATTCTTAGGTTTGAAAAAAAATTGTCTTTATTTTTCTTAAGCACAAGCATCACAAACCTTGTCATTTTCATATTTCAATTTTGGCAAACCAATAACCAAATCATTTTGAAAAAGTTTTAAAATTATATGCATACTTGCATGTCCAAGTCTTCTATGTCAAATCTAACTTTTATGTTCTTTTTTAGCCATAAATCAAACATTTTTAGAGGAAAAGATCATCTAGATGCACTACATAAATGTTTACTTAATGATGTCTAACAAAAATAAGTTTGTTAGTTTTGATATTAACCACTTGATAGCACATAGATTCAAACATAACTCTAAGTCTTTTGTCACATAATTGACTAATACTAAGTAAGTTATGCTTGAGTCCTTTTACAAGTAAAACATTTTTAATAGTAGTAAAAGAATTATTATCAATGGAGTCAATCCCTTCAATTTAGCCTTTGGAGTTGTCACCAAATGTAACATCTCCTCCACTTTTAGCTTTTAAGTCCTCAAAAATAATTTTATTTTTGGTCAAGTGTTTTGAACATCCACTATCAAGGTACCATAGATTGTTTTGGCTTGAATTTACTTTGTAGCAATGCTCATCCACCTACAAAAACACAATTAAATTTTATTTTTGGTACCTAAAATTTCTTGAGTCCTTGAGTCTTAGTACTAACAATTTTTGTGCATTTTGGAATCCACTTCATTTTAGTAATCTCATCTTGAGATGTGTTAACTCTTTTTAGAATTCACACTCTCCTAATGAGCTTACCTCTATAAGTAACTTTTTTCAATGAATAATATTGTATAAAATGACCCAATTTATGACAATATGCACATATGCTAGATTAATTATTTGACTTAATAAGGAAATTCTTTAAATAAGTATATTTGTTGCCACCATTATAGCCTAATCCATCTTTACCAAAAAATGTTATCTGTGTTTCAAGCATGTCATTGAGCTTTTAATGTCCCATATAAAATCTAGAAAATGAGTTATGCAAATTTTTATTTTTCTTAGTTAAATCATTGATATTCAACTTTAAGAGCTCAACTTTCTTTTTTAAGTCATCCTTTGCTTTAGTCAAAAGTTCATTTTCTAATTTAAATTTAGAGATCATTTTTTATATTTCATGTTCATGTTCTCAAATTCTATAGCTAATTCATCCTAAGCATCTTGTAATTTATCAAATATGTATGAATTTAAATCATATGGATTAAAAGTTACCTTGGGCCTATTAAGAGCCAGAAGACATAGATTGGCTATTTTCTCCTTATTTGATTCATTTTCAGAGAAGTTAATATCACTTTATGTTGCAACTATTGCTTTCTTCTTTGCTTTGTCATATTTTACTTTTTTCATAAAGGACAATCAAATTTAATATGACCCAGTTTGTTACATTCATAGCAAATAAACTAATCTCTTTCTCTTCTACTTGATTCTTCTTTAATCATTTTTCTTTGTGGTCTTCTTCTACTTGAGAACTTATTCATTCTCATGAACTTCTTAAATTTTTTTGCAAATCTGGCCATCTCTTTAACTTCATCATCCTTGTATTGTCTAAGATTTTCTTTATCTTCTTAAAAGGTAGATTTAAAAGCAATGCCACCTTTCTTGATTGGTTCTTATCCTTTTTTTAGCTTCATTTCATAGGTAAAGAGAAAACCTATTAGTTCATCCAAAAAGAGTGTGTGAGGATCTTTAGACTCTTCAATGACTGTCACTTTGGCTTCCTAGCTTTTTACTAGACTATTAAGAATTTTTTACACAATCTTCACATTTGAGTAAGTCTTCCTAAGAGTCTTTAAATCATTAATGATGTTGGTGAAGCGATTTGATATTTCACGAATGGTTTCATCCAGTTTCATCTTGAATAATTCATAATCATGAGTGAGCATGCCAATTTTTATCTCTTTCGCTTAATTTATACCTTTATGAGTGACAGCTAACTTATCCCAAATTTTTTTTATATTATTACACAAAAAAACTCTATTGTACTCATTAGCCCCAATGCATAAAAAGTGTATGCATTGTTTTGGCATTGAGTTGAGTTATCTTAATATCATTATATCCTATTCACTCTCTTACTTGATCACCTTCCTACCATCCACCATCTTCATTAGAATTTGAGGATCATTTACAATGACCTTTCAAACTTCATAATTATTGGCTTGAATAAATAATCCCATCCTAGTCTTCCAATAAGAGTAGTTGTCACCAACAAAGAGATGAAGTTTTACAATTGAATGGCCTTTACTTCGAAGAGATGTTGCAATTGTTTCATTTGTCATGAGACATACCTTTTGTTGTCCACTATATTTGTTGTAGCTTGAGGATGGTTGTTTCACATTGATCACCATATTTTTTTGAGCTATTTTCAGGATCACTTTTAGGTTGTTAGACCTATAAAAAAAGAGTACTAGCTTTGATACCAATTGTTAGTTCAAAGACTTGAAATAAACCAAGAAGTAGGTGAATTGATTGATAATAAAATTTTTAAAAATCAATATTTAATAAGCACAAATTTTACAAAATAATTTATCTAAGCAAATGAACACAATAAATGAGAGTAAACAAGAGATAGAGATAGAGAATTAGACACTAAGATTTGTAGAGATTCGATCATTTCTTTAAGCATCTACGTCATCTCTCTTAACCTTACTTGCCAAGAAGTTCAATCCATTATGTTTTGAAAGATACAATCGAGCTTCTCAAAGCTTTACACAATCAACACCACAAACTCTTAAGGTATCCTCCCCCTTAAGCTCATAATCTCTCAATATAGATTTTTTGAAATGTTATGCAAGCTTAAAAGACCTCTCTAAGGTTGGGTGTTTGCTAGTTTGAAGTACAAAGCAGTATTGACAAGAGAATTTAGAGAAAAACTAATACAAAAAGGATTTTTTACACTTTTCTCTCTTTTGAATTGGTTTGAATATTTAAACAAGATGGTTAGTGAAGGCAATAAGTTCTCTTAGCAATTTATACTATTGATTTGCAGTAAAAGCCTTCATTTATATGTAGGAAGGAGTTGAAAGTCGTTGCCTTGCATTTAATACTTCAAACCTGTAAAATATCAAATAAAAAAATAGCTGTTGGGGCTTTTTGGGCATAAGAGGATTGATCCCCTTATGTAGGGGATCGATTGGGTTAGTTATAGAAAGGCCTAATTTTGTGCATTAAAAATTTTACTTGATTGATCAGGTAGTATACTTGATCGATCCATTCCTTGGGTGATCAATCCCCTATATAGGGGGATCGATCCCTTTTTTGAATTTTTAAATGAAAATAACATTTTGTATGAAAAATAGATCGATTTTTTAAGGGAAGGATCGATTTCATGCCTGGTGATCGATCCCTTATATGAGAGGATCGATCCCTTTTATAGATTTTCAACCGAGTATAGCATTCTGTATAAAAAAGAGATTAATCCCTTTAAAAGAGGGATCGATCGGGTAAGCTTAAAACCCTAACCAATCGATCCCTACAGGGAAAATGATTGATTGGTTTTTGCTCAAATTCCACGAGTTTAGCTTTTAAAAGAAAAATGAATTGATCTTTTTGTCTAGGGGATCGATTAGGTAAAGGAGGGGATCGATCCATTCCCTTAAGAGATCGATCCTTTTATCCAAAACATGCCTTGATCTATTTTGTTTCGAGAATTTACTCTATTTTAGTTCTAAATGAATTTGGACAAGATAGAAGGCTGAAAAAATATTCAATTTAAGATTAAGAAAATTTAATTCAAATTAGGTCAATTTTTGTTTTGTCAAATTAAAACTTTTAATCAATTTAAGGTTAACATAGTGCTTTATAAAATCATTATTAATTAAAAATTTTAAAATACATATATTTTAAATGTAAGCAAACTAATTTTCAAATACGTATTTATGTAAAATTTAATTTTATCAAATATTAAAAAAAATTAAAATTAGAATTAAGACAATTTTTATAAGTTAGAAAGAGTATAAATTGAATATATTAATACATGAAATATATGTATAATTTGATGTATCGATTTTAAATTATTCCTCAAATATAAAAAATAAATTTTGAATTATTTGTTAATACCATTACCTAGTCGGTAAAGGTGAAAAAGTAAATGTCATGGTAAAAAGCAAGCAACAAAATAAAAACATATTGGAACATTAACAATTTTAAATTTCTTTAGAAAAAACGAGATTAACTACTTAAGAAAATTTATCTGATAAAAATTTTAAATTCTACCACAGATAAAAGGTAGACACAATCTTCAAGATATATTTTAAAAAAATAATAACGTATACTAAAAATAAGAACATATGTTAATACTTTAATTCATTTATAAAACGTTTAAATTTTGTATATATAAAATAATAATTCATAAATTATTTTAAGATAAAAGACATAAATATTATATTGCTAAATATTTTCTTTAAGAACTTTCATGGGTATTAAGTCACAAAAGTGTTGGGTCAACTAGATCCAAATCTTTTAATACAACTATATACACATTATCTAATTTCTAATATAATTTGAGTTAAAATTTTATTTCTAGCATAATTTCATAAACTTTCTATTAAAGTTATATTTTCAATGGTATGCTTGTGAAAATTAATAAAAATTTAATATTAATTACTCTAATAAAAAGTTTTTACTTCTAAACTTTGTATTAAGTATGAGAATTTACAGACAATTTTATTAATAATTTGTGCACTAAAAATTTTTAAAAAAAAGGGGGGACATAAAAGCGGATTTTGATAATTGAGTTTGACCATATTTGATTTTAATGTGATTGGTAATGGGAGTAAATAGATGTCAAGTAAGGTGTCAAATAAATAAAGAAGCCATTTCAAATCCACCCTCCAAAATCAACACTTTGGATCCCTACAATCGATCTCCCTATTCCCTTACCTTTACAAACAAAACCAAACCTTTTTTTTCCTGGGCAATCCCTTTTCCATTCCTCTCTCAGAACCCCACAACAATGGAGGATTGCATGATACTTTGCATGAGAAAGCTGGCGCTTTGGTACACCAAAACCTTCAAACCCCTCATGACGCACGACGAGCTCGAGCCCATCATGGCTACCATGGGCTTCGTCGGACTCCCGCCAGACCAGGGAAGTTCTCCGCTCGTCTGGAAGGAGTACGTTTACGCGGCGTCGCCTCCTGTGGTTTCCTGGCGGTCCAAGTCTTCGTCTTGCTTGGGTTCCACGGCAGGTGAACTGCCTATGACGGAGCCCCCTAGACCGAAGTTGCCTTACCCCAGGATCGATGGGCTCCACATTTACACCTATCGCGCCTTCCTTGACGCCCTTAACTTTTATCTCGAGAAGTGCGATATTTCTGAACTCTTTCACATTAGGTACGGATCATTTTCTTTTTTCTCTTCCTTCAATCAAGCTAGCAATTCATTTTATTTTCTTTGGCACTAACATTAATTAGTTCCGTTTACTGTCTTAAAGTCTGTTTGTTGGAAAATCACTATGTCATGTCCAAATAGGAAGATTAATTATTTGTTCCACATTTATTGTGTGCATTGGAACCAGTTATTTATTGTGAACAGCTTTCTGTTATTCATTCTTAATTCACTTTAAAACTCTGTGATGATTTTAGCCAAAAAAATTATTACATTTTCAAATGGAATTGCATTTGAATGATGTTGCTACCTTTGAATTTGTACTAAGAACCTAACAAAGAGATAAAAGAAAAGATTATAGGTGCTGAGGCGATTAGATAAACAGTACGAGTAAGCCTCAGTTTTTAACTTTGAGTTTTGATATCTGAGACAACTACTCTCATAGTATTTACCAACCAAAGTTCCGACCTTACTGGGATTATACACTAAAAACCTGTGTTAAGTTTCTTCTCTTTGTCTTTGGAGAAACCCTTTTCACAGTATATTTCTTGACAATGATATTCCTTGACTTTCTACTGGCTTAGTCATGTAGTCCAAGTGCTAGGCTTAACAAGCTTTTGGGTTTACTGATTTTCTTCCATTGTTTAGCTAGCAGGAATGTGTTTAATCTCTTTGTAGCAAGTAAAATGAGAAAAACTGAGATTGAATATCTTTAGCAATTAATCTTAGAAAGCTATCCCACCATATCTCCCTAAAATGCTTGTTAGTAGAATATTTTCCCACTTTTCTTCTTACCTTTGGTTCGTTTTGGAGCTCGATTAGAGTGCTCTCACAGGTCTGGAGGGTGCTTTTTGTTCAATAAATTTAAATGAATGCAAGGTTGATCTATATCTTTTAGTATAATTTATTCTGATAGAGGTAGGTAGTACATGTGTGACCCTTGTAAATATCTTTAATCTTTGCAAATATAAAAATAAAGTTTAGCAGGCTTTACTGAAGCATCTTTACTGACAAATTCATGCAAAATCCTGGATTTTAAATTAATTAATGTTTTTCGAGCTCAATGCCTTTCTATGACTAATAGTTTATAATGATTCCTTTTTTTTTCCTTCAGGGGAATGCCTCTTCATCGGAGTCATGACCGGAGCAGGAAGTGGAGATGTATGGAAGAAGATGATAGTGTGTTTGTCTACAGGGAAGGAACACTGGAACAAACGACATATAACTTGTATCACTTCAACAAGCCAAACTCCAGCAGCAGCAGCAGCAATGGCAGCTGCAACGGCTACAGTTCCATAGTCATTCGTGACAAAGGGAACAACACCCCTGTTAGCTGCTTTGTCCCATTGAAGGATATTATAGTATGTATGGTATGACTACAAACATGCTTGGACACTTAAAGCATAAACACCATGCCCGTAAGGCTCACATTTTTGTCATGGTGTTGATATAATTCAAGTTGTTTTTTCGAGTTTTTTTTTAAACAATAATGATATATTTAATCACATAGAATAATTTCTTTACTATTAGATACACCCTTTTTTCATCATCAAGAAGGATAAAAAAGAAAAAGGGGAAAGAACTAGATTGCTCTAGTGTCACCCGTCGACTTAAATTCGGTGCAGCCGAGTTAAATTGGGACCCAGGATACTACATTGAGCTGACAACGTAGGCTCTGCTGCTCACATGGAGATATCTGTGTGCGGCTCGGACTGGTTCTGATGGACCTTTGTTTGAAGGTTTCTCCAGGTTGGGCCAGGTAGTTGTAGCAAGCATAAAAGACAAAATTTGCTATAATTTGCTACTTAGCCTAAACATAAATCCCAAAATTGAAGGAACATATTTGAAATTTGTTGTGCTATAATTTAGCATGATCCAACTAATTTCATTTTTCTTTTGTTTAGGTCTTTTATTAGTTTTTTCAATGAAAGAATCCCAATCCCAAAATGCTGTTATTAACTTAGTAATAGCCGGATGGATAGATTCAAGTTAAATGACATTTCAAACAAGTGGCAACCAATTCGGGCAACAATGGTAGAGGGCTCACGCCTTACAGTGGCCCACTTGAGTCCACTTGAGCTAATTTATAATGGCTAAAGGGCCAATAAACTCAAAAAAAAAAAAAAAAAAAACCATTTCAATTTTTAATATTTTGTTATAATTAATCAAATCTTAAATTTTTTTTATTTCAAATCAATTAAATATTCAATTTTTAAATATTTATTTTCACTTTAATTAAAATTTTAACTTGATATAAATTAATATTAATGGCTAATCAAATTTTACTTGACAAAAGCTCAATCGATAAAAATAAATATTTTAAAATTAAAATAAAATGATAAGAATTTATTTGATTATGGAATTTTTCTTTGAACGTTTTTATTAATTCTTTTGCTTAATTCATATTATCTTATTTATTTAATAATTTGTATATTTGTATTATATATTTTTTTTGTATTAAACATATATAAAATATAAAAATTATCATATCATAATTTATGTAAATATATCACATATGAAACATACTATTTAACTTTTATTAAATCTATATACGTTAAATTTTTATTTTAAGAAATATTTTTTCATGCATTATTTTTCTTAAATTCAAGAAGAATTAATATATTAATTATAAAAATCTTTTTATAAATATCCTTTTAACAAATATCTTCTAACATTTTTTAACAATTTTCTAAAACAATATTTATGTTTCCTTCGTTCCAAACTTTTAATCTAATGATTAAAAATACTTAAAAAAAATCAAAAATTTAATTTCGAATCAAACTTTTTTTTTTTTATTTATACTAAAGTTTTGGCCTAAACAAAAAAATATATATTTATATTCCCCTTCATCTTTGATGATGTCAAGCAAAAATACTGAATAATACAGCTAGTTATAAGATTATGGTGTTTGCTACTGTTCTTCACTGGTGAGCGCCTCCCAACAGTCAAAACCCTTTTTCCCTGTCAAATCCCTCCCCTCTTTATTTTTTTCTCTCCTAAAAAGAAGAGCCATGGATGTATCTTGACTTTCTTTGAGTGTTTGCTACAAACAAATCTAAACCGCTTAAAACTATGTTTTAGGATTCTTAACAGTCCTGGTTTATCTTATTCTCAGACTTTCAGCTTTTCCTGTCTGCCACCATAACAAAGCCTTAAACCCTTCTGGCCTTGCTCTCTTAACTATGTCGCAAATTGCAGGCTGCGCGCGCTTTTTCGGTCTCATTACCAACTAAAGAGAAGAAATGAAAAGATAAAGCATACCTTCTTTTCCATTGTAGACAAAGATACCCTCCTCCATCAGGCTCTCGTCGAGTGACCCCACAATGTGAACTAAGGACTCCATCGCTCTGGTTGTCTTTTGGCCCAAGTTCAAACTTTGTACTTTGAATGCGGTTTCCACCTAGATCAATTACAAGTTAACAACAGACCTAGCTGCACCTCACCAAGGAAGTTGAGGTCCTTTCCTAAGGGAAAAGGGCTTTCTTTACCCTTCTTCTCACAACAATCCCAATAAAGAGGGAAAAAGAAAAAGGAACCATATTGAAGCACAACTCAAAGTTCTGAGAGACCTCATTATCTCAAATGGGTGCCCTTCAACTTACCGTCATCTATTTGATTCTACTGCTAACATCCCAGGTCATTTCCAAGGAGGAACAATGGAAGTCAGCTACTGCAACATATACCAAAGAAATGGACGGATCAATCATCACAGGTACTTTCTTTTGCAATTTTCCATTCCCAAGTTTTAAACACACAATGCGCTTTTATATTAACAACTTTCTAAATTGATACCAAAAGCTACAATTAATTCCAGCTAACAGAACCGGTCTGATCTTGCAGAAGGAGCTTGTGGTTATGGGGACCTTCACAAGGCCAGCTATGGGAAGTACAGTGCTGGACTAAGTACCATGTTATTCAACAGAGGGAGTACCTGTGGAGCTTGCTTTGAGCTCAGATGTGTTGACCACATTTTGTGGTGTCTCCAAGGAAGCCCCTCAGTCATCCTTACTGCCACAGATTTCTGTCCACCGAATTATGGGCTTTCAGCAGATTATGGTGGCTGGTGCAATTTCCCCAAAGAACACTTTGAGATGTCTGAGGCAGCATTTGCTGAAATTGCAGAGAAAAGAGCAGATATTGTGCCAGTTCAGTATAAGAGGTACAACATATCAAACTATAACCGTTTGGCAAGTTTTAAGAAAATTTCCATATATTTGCATAAAAGAAATCACTGTTTCTGCAAACATTGTGCAGGGTGAAGTGTGAAAGAAGGGGTGGGATAAGATTTACAATGAGCGGGAGTGCTCACTTCTGTCAGGTCCTGATTACCAATGTGGGATTGGATGGTGAAGTAGTAGCAGTGAAAGTTAAAGGCCCGAAAACGGGGTGGATACCAATGGCAAGGAACTGGGGACAAAACTGGCAGAGCAATATTAATCTTATAGGACAGCCACTTTCTTTTGAAGTAACAGCCAGTACTGGCAGGACAGTTGCATCTTACAGTGTTGCTCCAGCAAATTGGCAGTTTGGTCAGACGTATGAAGGAAAACAGTTCAAGTAAGGCGACAATATTTGAGATTTTTATATATGGAAAGATGGATGGCAGAGATAACTTCACCTCCGGCTCTGAACCATTGCTGGAATCATAAAGATCTGATCATATGTAAGATCTGTGTTGAAGAGGTCTACAAGTTCAAAACCAACGAGTTAGAGAGAGAAGTGAGAACATCTCCAGTTATGCCAAGGATTCAGCATAATAGTCAAAAGAAAAGAAAAAGTCGTAGAAGAAAACGGTAAAAGAAACAAGAATAGAAGGTCCCAGTTTTGTCACTTTATAATATAGTCATTAGAGAGCAAATTATCTATGCAATGTATAATACTTATTTAAGAGCAATGTTATATAAATCCCACTTTGAATTCTCTGATCTTGCTTTAGGGTGTCTTTCTAGATGCTGCACCGCATAGTTTGCTTCCACAGTAGCAGTAAGCTAGTTAGCCGCAAAATATGGAAATCAGCTATGTGGAATGCCCACCAAAGGGCACCTATCCCAACAAGGCTCTACCAGCACAAAGCAAAAGTTGATTCATGAGGCTGAGAGGCTGGGATAACAACTAAAGAATAGACTGATAAGTAGCAAAAACATGGGATCTGCAAAAACTGGTAGTATTACTTCACAGAAAGAGAAATGCTAGTAATTGGCATCTTATTTCCAAGACAAATAAGATTACTCTACCAAAATAACACCTATAGATACTAGGTAACATACAAAAACAACCCCGGCAAGCAATCTCTATCTTAAATTCAACTAGTTTAACATACGGTCCCAAGAAAGATGGCTCCAGACCTCTTACAAACAATGATTAATCAATAGTCCGACCAAATCAGTTAATAGCGAGCTGTAACCTCTTCTTCCTCCTCCAAGAACTCCAAAGATTCACCATAACATTTCTGAGCATCCTGTCTTAAAATTGCTGAAAAACTCGTTTTGCCTATCGATTCCAAACCATTTATGAGTATTCTAAACGATGATCTATCTGGTTCACACCCAACAGCTCTCATCAACCCATAGCAATCCATCACAAGGTGAGTGAGCTTAAAACTTATCAAAGCATTGAATAGAGCATTGAAACCCATGATATCAGGATCTAAACTTCTTTCTGTTTTCAAATATGAGTACACAAGCTCAGCCTCTTTAAACAACCCATTGCTGGCAAACACTGCAATCATATCAGCATATAACAACACCTGAGGCTTGTACCATACCTCCTTTCGAATATCGTCGAAAACCTAGACAACAATAATCAATTAAACTAATTTAGGTTTCTGATTAACACAAATGAAAATCAAAGGGTAAATAATTAAAGCCCAATTGAATCCAATCAATAACAGAAAATTTAATCAGTGAAACCATTATTCTCCAAATTAAGATTAATTGATGCAAAATTTTTACTTCAATTTCATATTTCTCCAGTTATTTGACTACGAATTACAATAAAAGGAAAACAAAATTAAGAATGCAACAAACCTTGAGAGCCAAAAGGCATTCGTTTTGGCGGAGGAGTTCCCGGAGAACAGCCATCATATCGAACTTTAATAAGCGCCGGAACTTGGAGTCAAAGACGCGCTCCAATTCCGATAATGAACTGTTATAAGTGTTACGGTTGGCTCGCTTCAACGCCTGCACCGCTTGAATTGCTTCGATGCTCAGATTCCTACCCTTTTGCAGCGGCTTTCGATTCTTGCTTCTGTCTTTCATGGTGATTAGCATAGCTTTATGGTTCAATTCGAACCGTAAAGAGGTGATGCTACCAATAGTAAGGAAGCAAGCCGGAGTAGTTGGCGTTGCAATCCTTCGATTCATCCCGAACAAACACCACGTACAACCATCAACTGTTATCAGCTAGCGATGCTGCTGATATAAAAATTTCGTGGTTCCAACGACGTCGTTTTTTAATACAGGTCCCACTTTGTCCTACATTATGTGGCAAGAATTCGCATAACTTAAAGCAAAGCAGGGGAATCGTGGACGGTAAGTCTATATAGATGGACGGTCATGATCACCGCAGCCCCTTTTATTTATTTATGTAAAAATTGACCTTACTTTATTCTGTTATTCACTCCCTCAATTCATCGTAGCCGTTCATCTCGCATGAAATGGACTTAACGCACGGCTGCAAGACTGTAACCGTCATTATATGATTCTATTTATAGCAGTCTGCTCTCCTAGCCTTTTTGCGTTTCGCTTCATCGCCATTTTCGTTTCAGAAATGGCGACTCTCATTGCAGGGACCCCGTGGATTTTTGTCTCAGCTGCTTCATTATGTTTAAGTTTCAGTGGTCCTTTAACACTTAACTGTAATTTAGTTACACAGGCACTAACTTGGTTGGATAGTGTCATGAAGGTTAGCTGGAAATTGGATACACTTGGAGATTTTGTTATAATGAGGAGCAATGGGCAACCTGTTTACAACTTTTGTGTTACAGTTGATGATGCTACCATGGCTATTTCACATGTTATAAGGTAATTAGAGAAGTCAAATTGTTTTAGCCTTTTACTGCATCCAATATCTGTTTTATTTATTATTATTATTATTTTTTTTGGTTCTTTGTCCTCACACTCTCTATACACTGGCATTTTAGAGCGGAAGAGCATTTACCTAATACTCTAAGGCAAGCCTTAATATACAAGGTAATCTTAAAAAGCATCAGCTCTTTTTTAAAGAGTTTGGTGGCTTTTGGAGTTTTTGATTGCTTTCAACAATAAGAGGAAGCATATCTTGGCATTTAAATATTATTTTATCTCAGGCTCTTGGATTCCCAATGCCTTTTTTTGCCCATGTTTCTTTGATTCTTGCACCCGATAGGAGTAAACTGTCAAAACGCCATGGTGCAAGTGCAACTTCTGTTGGTCAGGTAGGTAGTTATCTTCATTCTACTTTGTTTTGTGGCAATAAATTGAGGATTAAAATTCTTTGTGTTAACAATTACACTGTTGCAGTTCAGAGAGATGGGATATCTGCCTCAGGCAATGGTGAATTACTTGGCACTTTTAGGTTGGGGTGATGGAACTGAAAATGAGTTTTTCACAATTAAGCAACTTGGTTAGTTTTTCCTTGGACTTGTTCTAATGTATATGCTTCTCTACTCCTAAGTCCTAAACAGCCTGCCCTCCCTTGTCCACTCTCTGTGAAAAGATAGAGGGAGAGAAAAGGAATGAGGAAAGCAAAATCAGGATCACTTTAGGCTGATAATATCTGGATGATTGTAATTTGACCTATTAATCAATTGAATATTTTTTCATGCAATTCACAGTTGAAAAGTTCTCATTTGGTCGTGTGAACAAAAGTGGTGCTGTTTTTGAATCTACCAAGTTAAGGTAACTTCTCTATACTTTGAAGTTGCATTCTTTGTTACTTTTTGCAAGTATACCCAGGCCCAGGTTATTTATATAGCATGCTGTGGGAGATAGACCAAAGATATCCTAATTTCATGACTGTCTTACAAGTTCCTATATTTGCTTATATTTTAATGATCTCTGTTTTCTTAAATTGTACGATATATGCAAATTCTAATCTTGATCAAGATATTCACATGGGATCATTGTCGATAACTACAATGGATTTTACAATTTGTCATGACATAAGGCTTGTAGGACAATAGAAGAACTAATACTGAAATATATCTCTTTCTTGATTCTTGTCTGCTAAATATTGCTCTCTTGCTATAGTTTTCTAATTTATTCCTTCCCCATGAAACCTAAAGGTGGATGAATGGTCAGCACTTAAGAGCACTTCCCTTTGAGGAGTTGACCAAGCTTATTGGTGAGCGCTGGAAGAGTACTGGTCTTCTCACAGAATCAGAAGGGCCATTAATAGATGTAAGTTTCTTTCTAGCACATATTTTGAAAGTATTCTACATTTGTGCAACATCATGCACAAATAGATTATGATAATGATGGTATGTAAATATGTCCAAACAGGAGGCAGTTCAGCTGCTTAAGGATGGGATTGACTTGGTAACAGATTCAGATACAGCACTCTCAAACTTGCTGTCTTATCCTTTGCATGCTACCTTGTCAAGGTGATTATGGAATTTTTGCCCCTAAATTCTGGTCTCTATGGTATTATTTTTTGGCTTTGGTACTTTTCTTGATGGCAATTTTGGTTGTGCTTGTTCATTCTTCCCAGTCTCATAATCTTGGGGTTAAAGCCTTTAGTATAGAAATTACTAATGTTCTAAACTTCTAATTTAGGATCCAAATACTGAAAATGCTTCGAAATATTACATGGACCATCAGAAACCGAGAACACAGCTTTCTAACATTATGTTTTCTCCATTTTGTGGGTTCATTGGTTTTTGTGAGTTCATGCTAACAAATGAATATACTATCAGAAATGTTGGGAATTTTGGATGTTTAGAATCTGAAAAAGCCATAATATCTTCAGACTTCCTGCTGCAAAATTATGTTCTGCATTTGTTACTATAGCTTACAAGATGCCCAAAGCATTTGTGGGAGTTTGGTTACATCAACAAATTCTATTATTCTGTTGTTTAACTCTGTATCCTCTGCAGCCCTGAAGGTAAACCTATTGTAGAAGACAAGCTTCCAGAGGTTTCTGCCAGCCTCTTAGCTGCCTATGATAGTGGTGAACTCCTTGGTGCATTGAAAGAGGGCCATGCTGGCTGGCAGAGGTGGGTAAAGGGCTTTGGCAAAACTCTGCAGCGCAAGGTGGGCTTTAATTTATGCATTGCCTTTTTGTGGTCTTGATTTTTCCTTTTATGGCCTTCTTGAAATAGTAATCCCATGCATGGTACTGAACTTAGACTTGCCTTGCTACAACACTCATGGCAGGGGAAATCACTTTTTATGCCCCTGAGGGTGTTACTAACAGGAAAACTCCATGGCCCTGATATCGGTTCCAGTATAATCCTAATCCATAAAGCTGGAAAACATGGTGTTGTTTCTCCTCAAGCTGGCTTCATGACACTGAGAGAAAGGTTTGAAGCGTTGAGACAACTTGACTGGGAAGCACTTAACCAGGATCAGCCTGCTTTGGAGTCTGCGGCTACTATATCAAATTAACAAATTGAAATTTTGTTCCAGAGTTCGCAATCTAATAATTGCTTGAGGTTCGCTTTTTAGATTCCCTTTTGTCTCTCAAAGATATTGATGAGATGATGGTTCAATATTATCATGGTTTGACGTTTGTGAATGTGATAAGCATTTAGGTAGTGTTAACATATGGATATTTTTGAATCATGTGGAGATTTTTCTTCCACTGAAATGTTTTGACTCAAATTTAACATTCCTTGGGGACATGGTTGTGTTTCTGTATAGGCCATGCTGCCATAAGAGCTCGCTTGTCAAATGTTGTACTCTTAATCATAAGAGGAATTCTATGTTAAAAGGTGTCCGTAATTGATTTGCTTTTTCAGCTTAACATTTGAAAAGCAGTGTTGCTGTTGACGACTCTGAAATTCAATTAAATACTACTATACATGTAATGATGCATCGGAGTAAATCATGGCAACATGAATTAGCTTGAATGCCGCTTAATTCTGCAATTTAGTGAGTGCTTTACGGTTTTCATTCTTAAGTAGTACAAGTTTGAAAGTTTAACATAGAAAATTCCGGCTGCTTGTTGCCTTAATAAACTTCCCTCAATTTGTTTATATGTGATAAATTTAAGCACAGTGTGATAATATGAGTAAAATTATGATATGGTTAAATTTTTTTTTTAATATGAATAAAACCATGATATGGTTTAAAATTGATAAAAAAAGCATATAAATTTGATAAAAATAAAAAATATATTTTTCACGTGTTTGCACAAATTTTAAATAGTTAATTAAATTTTGATACTTAAATTTTTTAAAATGTATAAATTGGTATATAAATAAATAAAATGTACAGTTTACACCTTATATTTTTATAAAATATACCATTTACACCTTAAACTTTTAAATTATATTAATCCATACTTCAATCTCACTAACTTTATCAATCTATATATGCGATATTTGATAAATATTATTAAATTATTTATTTACACATTAAATTTTTTTTTAATAAAAAGGATCTAAAAATATATATTTTTTTAATTGAACGTTAAAAATTATCTAGGGGATTGATCAATTATTATTTGTATAGTGATATTCACGCCATATTTTTATAAAATGTTTAACATTTTTATTTCATAAATAACATGTATATAATAAAATTATATTGATTATTTACCATATAAGAAATTTAAATTAATAGTAGTAGAATTTAGAAGGAAATAATACATTATTTGAAAGTTTAAAATACAAGTTATATATTTTATTTTTTAAAATATCAATTTATACATTTTTTTAAAATTTTGGTATTAAAAATATAATTAACTCGTTATAATACAATCATTTAAATTTAAAAATAAGGGACGGTTCACTTCTAAGAGTTGATACTCGTGCTTCCTAACGTAGGGGCCAAAGAATCTCTAAAAGAAACATTAAGGTCGTGGTTTCGAACCTCCCCACCCCTACCCCCTAAGTTTAAAAAAAATAAAAATAAAAGCGATGGAAGAGGTTTAAGGGGCCCGATAAACGGACTAAACACGCAAAAATGGGTATATTAATATTTAATAATCAGTGGTTGGATACTTGGATTGGATGCTTTTGTTTCTTAGCCTTCACGTGACAACCACACGGCAAACGACAGACCAACAAAAAAAAGGAAAGAAAAGAATTTTATTTTATTTTTTTATATTTAAAAATTTTACAAACAAACACAAGTTCTTGTTTTTTCAAGCACGCATCTGTCGGCTCGACTCGGCTCCCCACCCACACCCCCTCAGCTCAGCCTCAGGCAAATCAAATTGCAGTCCACCCTCCCACAAATTAGTCATTATTATTATTATCCAAAATAAAAAGGCTCGCTCTCTTCTTCTTCCTTTTATCTGGATTGGTTCTATCTCAAGCATTTCAATTTCTAATGAATTTGCATTTCAACTAACACTCGGTTCAGATTTCACAGATCTGAAAACAATTAAAGAGTGATGTCAGCTTCCCAAACGCTGGGCGGTCCGTCGCGGTGTGGCCGCCTTCTGGGCCCCTCTCTCGACAAGATCGTCAAAAACGCCGCTTGGCGAAAACACTCTCACCTCGTTTCCTCATGCAAATCTGCTCTCGACAAGCTCGAGACCCTCTCCGACACCGCCTTATCCGATCCGACTTCTCCTCTACTTGGCCTTTCCTCTTCCGACGCCGACTTTGTGCTCAACCCTATCCTCCTCGCCCTCGACTCCAATTACGCCAAAGTCGCTGAGCCTGCCCTCGAATGCACCTTCAAATTATTCTCTCTCGGCGTCGTTCGCGGCGAGATCGACAGCTACATGTCCAATTCGATCCTGTACAAAATTGTCGAAAGTGTTTGCAAAGTCGGCGGCATTGGCGAGGAATCGGTAGAGCTCGCTGTGCTACGAGTTTTACTCTCCGCCGTTCGATGCCCCTGCGTTTTGATCCGTGGAGAGTGTTTGCTTCACGTCGTTAGAACTTGTTATAACGTATATTTAGGCGGTTTAAACGGAACCAATCAGATCTGTGCTAAGTCCGTTCTTGCTCAGATTATGCTTATTGTATTCACGAGAGCGGAAGAAGATTCCATGGATGATTCTATCAAAACAGTGTTGGTTAGTGAGCTTTTAGAGTTTACTGATAAGAATTTAAATGAAGGGAGTTCAATTTATTACTGTCAGAATTTTGTCAGCGAGATTATGAGTGCCAGTGAAGGGGTTCCAGATTCGAAGCTTTCGCAGCTGAGTACGGGTCAGGAGTTGCAAAATGGTGTCTCTAAGGTGTCGAAAGGGGAGGAGAAGGAGGAAGAGACGAAGGAAGGGGTGGAATCGGGTTCTGGTGGGGTTGATAGTAAAATTAGGGAGGATGGATTTCTTGTTTTTAAGAATTTGTGTAAATTGTCCATGAAGTTTTCGTCACAGGAGAATCCGGATGATCAGATCCTTTTGAGAGGGAAAACAGTGTCTTTGGAACTCCTCAAGGTTATAATGCATAATGGGGGTTCAATTTGGCGCTCAAATGAGAGGCAAGTCATCCTATACTATGTTCACCTAGGATTCTGATCTTTTATTTCCTTGAAATATGGACTTATTATTGGATATAATTTGTTTGCATTATGCCATACTTTAGGCTTTATCTTTGACAGTTACCTGAATTTTTCAGATAGTTTTTATCTTTGATAGTTATCAGAAATTTTCAGATAGTTGTTGGCCTACTACTACTAGTACTATGATTGTTGTGTTAAGAAATTTAAAATGGTAATGAACATTTAGTCTTATGTTTGCTAATCTTATCAAGATATGGGTGTCATATAATTGAGTAAATGAAAAGGTATTTAGGTTTCATTTTTCCAAATTCTGGCAGTGGCAGGACACATATCCAACACCTCAAAGCGGACTTCATTTGGGGTCTTGATCCTCCAAATATGAGGGAAACTTGAGAAAAACCTGAATGAACCTGTGTAAGACATATGACTGTTTTCAATGCTTAGTTACTCACTCCCGATTCTGTGCTCATAACTCCCAAATAACTCTTTCTTTTCAAGTGCTTACGTAAACCAAGAAGTGGGATTTTCATGAATTATCTGAAGAATCATTTGTTTAGCTAGTTGATACAATAAATAAATAAAAAGAAAAATGCTCCAAAACCATTATCAGTTCTTTATATATATAATTTATTAATAACATTTATTGTTTATCTTGAAAGTTTTGTATGTCATTTAGTATTTGCAATAAAGAACTCACTTGTTTTTCTAAGGTCCTCTGTTGAACTTATTCTAGTGTTCTTATATTCTGTGATACGTTATGCAGGTTTCTTAATGCAATTAAGCAGTATCTCTGCTTATCATTGTTAAAAAACAGTGCATTGTCAGTGATGTCAATTTTCCAGCTCCAGTGTTCTATTTTTGTGACCTTGTTAACAAAATTTAGGTCAGGGTTGAAAGCTGAAATTGGAATATTCTTTCCCATGCTAATCCTCCGAGTTCTAGAGAATGTTCTCCAGCCAAGTTTTGTACAGAAAATGACTGTCCTTAATTTGTTGGAAAAGATTGTGGGGGATTCACAGATTATCATTGATATATTTGTGAACTATGACTGCGATGTGGATTCACCAAACATATTTGAAAGGTATTTTTTTCCCCTAATAATTGTTTGTCTAATTGTTTGATGTTAGTGCTGGATCCATGTCCTCAAGTATGTTTATCAAGTCAATTTTCTATAGATGTGTACAACACATCATATGTGAAATCTAATATATTAATTTTGTAGAGAATGGAGGAAGGAGAGGGTATCCACGTGGCATCCCATACTTCTTCCATTCTCTACTTTTTTTTATTTGTTATTAAATCCATTTTTTTATATTTTTAAGTTTCATTATTTATAAATTATTACTTTTGTAGAGAATGGAGGAAGTAGAGGGTGTTCACGTGGCACCCCATCCTTCATTGTCTACTTATTTATTTATTTATTTATTGTTATTTATTTAATTTTATTTTTTATCAAATCCATTTTTTTTTGTTTGGTAAATTTTTTATTTGGCTTTTTAAATTTTATTATTGATGAATATATTAATTTTGTAGAGAATGGAGGAAAGAGACGGTGTCCACCTGGCACCCATCCTTCTTCCATTCTTTACTTTTTTTTCAATTTTTTAAAATTTTATTTTTTATTAAATCCATTTTTTTAATTTTTTTAATTTTTTAAAATTTTATCTTTTATTAGATAAATTTTGTAAAAAAAAAAAAAATCAATAGAGGTAAGAATGATAAAATAATCTGTATTCAATTGGTTTTGATTTGCATCAATCTAGCATAAGTACGTTTTTTTAAAAAAATTAAGATCAGGTTGACGTGTTTTTTTTTTAAAATGATGTTGGGTTGCAGATGGATACAAAGTCTTTTGTCCTGTCTTGGGTGTCTCCATTTTTTTTTTTTTTTTCATTTTCTTATTTTAAAGCTTTTTTTTTGTTTTCTTTTTTTTTTATTAGATAAATTTTACATAATAATTTGTATTCAATGAGATTCGATTTGCCCCAATCCAATTGGTGTGCTTTTTTTTAATTCGAGATAATTGGGTTAAGATTTTTTTTTTTTAAATCAAGCTTGGATAAAGGTAAAGTTTTGGGTATTATGCTTCAGCTTTGGTATATATAACAATATATTTTATTATTTATTTAATTCTATATTTATATATGTATTTAATTAAAAAGTATTATTTAATATGTAAATTTAATAAATCCATGTGTGGTTTCTTTTTTTTTTTTGGTCATTTTCTTTGTTTTTTAAAATTTTATTTATTAGATAAATTTTGTAGAGAAAAATAAATGGATGTAGGGATGACAAAACAACCTATAACCTATGAGTTTCAATTTGTCACGATCCAATTGATATGCTTTTTTTAAATAAGGATTGGGTTAAGTTTTTCCTTTTTGAACAATTTGGGTCAATTTGGGATTGGTTTGGGCTGAAAGAATATATTTTATTATTTATTTAATTTGTATTTTTATATGTATTATATTAATAAAAATATTATGCACTATTTTAATTTAATAAAAATCACATTTATATAATTAAGTTATAATTTATATTAAAAAAATAAATACATTTATATTTGTCTATGTTTTGTTATTCATTAAAACTTGGTATAAAAATTTTACTTCTCTTATATTTAAAACATAATTTAAAAAAAAAAAAAATAGTCCTGCAATGTAGTGCTGGTCTAATTCTAATCCTATATGAATTTGATACATTTTCTCAAATTTTGCAAAAGGTTGGTAAATATAGGAATTAACTCAAGCATCAGTTATTGGTTAACGATCTCAGAGCATGCTTTAGCTTTGTTTCTAATGTACTTTTATTTTGATTTCACTTTCTTTTTTATTTCTTGATTTCTCACTTTAGCAAAATGTATTAGACCTCTTGTAATCAAATCAATGTAAAATCGTATATGAATTTAAAACCTTTTGCCAAATTTTCCAAAAAGAAGGCAGGTCAACATAGGAATTAATTGGAGCACCTGTCACTTGGTGATGTTCTCAGAGCTTGCTTTAGAATATTTTCTAATGTAATTCTTTTTCTAATTTCTCATTCTCTTTTATTTCTTAATGCATCTCACTTTAGTAAAATGTATTAAAACTGTTATAATTCCATCAGATATTTGCAGGATTGTCAATGGCCTTCTGAAAACAGCTCTAGGGCCACCACCTGGTTCAACCACAACTTTGTCTGCAGTCCAGGATATTACTTTCCGTCATGAATCAGTGAAGTGCTTGGTTGGTATTATTAAGTCAATGGGAGCTTGGATGGACCAACAGCTGAAGATAGGTGATTCTGACTTGCCTAAGAGCTTCGAGAGTGACACTTCAGCAGAGAGCCATTCAACCCCGACTGCAGAAGATGGAACTGTCCCTGATTGCGACTTGCATCCAGAAATGAATTCTGAATTGTCAGATGCTGCTACACTTGAGCAACGCCGAGCTTACAAGATTGAACTCCAGGTTAGTTATTGCTTTAACTAAGCCGTAAAGCATGGCTGTATCTTCAATTAGCACATACTTATTTAGTACCCAAATTGTCACAGATGGCTGCCTTTATATATCATGATAATTTGCCATATTACTATTGACTTATATTCTTTCAATTTTTTTGTAGCTTTATTAGCTATGTAGTTTTCTCCTTTTCTTCACAAGCTTAGTTTTTAGTGACAGCTTCATTGGGTTACATGCAGAACAGTGTCTCATTGTTCAACAGGAAGCCATCCAAAGGCATCGAGTTTCTTATAAACACCAAAAAAGTTGGCAACTCTCCAGAGGAAGTGGCTTCTTTTCTGAAGAAAAACACTACTGGGCTGAATGAAACCATGATTGGTGATTATTTGGGTGAAAGGGAGGAATTTGCTCTAAGAGTTATGCATGCTTATGTGGATTCCTTTAATTTCAAATCTATGGATTTTGGTGAATCGATAAGGTTCTTCCTACGTGGCTTCAGGTTACCAGGAGAGGCACAGAAAATTGACCGCATCATGGAAAAGTTTGCCGAGCGCTATTGTAAATGCAATCCAAACTCATTTACTAGTGCAGATACTGCCTATGTTCTGGCATATTCTGTCATCTTGCTCAACACTGATGCCCATAATAACATGGTCAAAGATAAGGTTTGTTTGTCAAACCTGTTTTTGTTTCTTAGGAACATCACTAAATTGTGAGCTTTTGTTTTACATGCTTGCTACATATGTACTTGTCTTTTGAAGAACCTTTCTGATCTTTTCTGGGGCTTATAAGCCATTCTGGTGTTTCAAAATTTTCTAGTCAATAACATGGAATTTTCTTTGTACTCTTGTGAATTATGTTTTTAATTGTACATAGATAAACTTACAATAGATTCAGTTCTGTTATCATTTCTGTTATATGTTGCTACTGTATTCAGATGACCAAGTCTGATTTTATCCGAAACAACCGAGGAATAGATGATGGCAAGGATTTACCTGAGGAGTATCTTGGCGCTCTTTATGATCAGATTGTGAAAAATGAAATTAAGATGAATGCTGATTCTTCTGTTCCACAAAGCAAGCACGCAAACAGCTTAAATAAGTTATTGGGTTTGGATGGTATACTGAATCTGGTCAGTTGGAAGCAAACAGAAGAAAGGCCATTGGGTGCAAATGGGCTTCTTATAAGACATATTCAAGAGCAGTTTAAGGCAAAGTCAGGAAAATCAGAGTAAGTTTTTAGTCTAATTTTTAAGGTTGCTCCTTCCAAGATCAGATGATTGGTTGGGCAAGGAATAGTAGAAGTTTGGCAATTGTATAGGTCATACATTGGTTATGTCTTGAATCATAGTTTTTTTTTTTTTCTTTTATAGTTTTGACAGTTTATTTTTCCTTCTTACCATTTATCTGTGAGCTCCAGATGAATTTTTCACATGTTTTTATATATGATTAGAGATGCTATAGTACCTTTTTTGCATGCCATAGGTTGTGATATGTTGGTTGGGAAATGAAGTCATTTGATTTTGTTGATGCTGGCATAAAAGTCTGAGAAATGAACATGCATCCTTAAACAAAGAGAATTCAGTTCTTGTATATTCCTCTATATATTCTCTCCATCCTGCTTCTGTTTTAAATATATTCTTTGTTCTTTTATCATCCCAAATATCCCAGAAGACCTAGAACTAATGTTTGTTAATTGTAGCCTTTTTTTTTTTTTCTTTGTTGTTGCAGGCTTGTTTATCATGCTGTTTCAGATATAGCAATCGTAAGGTTTATGGTGGAGGTCTGCTGGGGACCTATGCTGGCTGCATTTAGTGTCACTCTTGACCAGAGTGATGATAGACTTGCTACCACTCAATGCTTACAGGGCTTTCGATATGCTGTGCATGTAACTGCAGTAATGGGCATGCAGACGCAGAGAGATGCTTTTGTCACATCTGTGGCAAAGTTCACTTTTCTCCATTGTGCTGCAGATATGAAACAAAAGAATGTTGATGCTGTAAAGGTAATTAGTATTTGTTTGCGATAATAACAAAGAATAGAATCTTCCCTGGGTATTCTTGTATGCTATATCACAGGAAGAGTTAGAATTGCTGCATCTGAATGTTTGCACTTATGGCCTCCCGCCACAGATAATATAAAATTCATTTGCTGTGTGCATTATACTTTTATGCTTTTTATTTCCTTCTCCTTGTGTTTGCTTGGTTATGGAACATTGATAATCTAGTAAGTTGAAATAATCAGTTCAAGGATGCCTGAGGATGTTCAGTCTTTGGTTGCTCTTGTGGCCTTTGTTTAATATAATGCAATTTTTAAACTTTTGTTAGCGAGCATCATGAATTGTAAGTGTGGTCACTTTATAGTGAATATGATTATGTATAAATTTCTTGGCCATTTGCGTGATATTTGTTTTATCATTTAAGTAATCATTGATAAACAATAAGTTGAAGCAGGCAACCTCAGTGAGGGTTGCACTTTATTTGCCTATTAGGTTAGTCATAGAGGGTTGTGTTTTACAAGCCTACGAGGCTATGCATGGATAATTACCAATTAGCCTAAACTGTGATGGTTGAATAATAAAAGTTTTCCAATTGTTTGTTAGTAAAGGGAGTGTGAAAAGTTAATGCATTGAATCTAGTTAGCAATGCATGTTGCATGCATATGGATGTTCTTTTTTATATCTCACTTGTTGAAACATTTTACTGTATGCAGGCAATAATTTCTATCGCCATTGAAGATGGTAACTATCTTCTGGAAGCCTGGGAGCATATATTGACATGCCTGTCCAGAATTGAGCATTTGCAACTGTTGGGAGAAGGTGCACCAACTGATGCATCCTTTTTATCTGTGTCTGACACTGAAACAGACGAAAAGATGACCAAATCCGTTGGTCTTCAATCTCTGAAGAAAAAAGGAACCCTGCAGAATCCAGCTGTAATGGCAGTTGTCCGAGGTGGTTCTTATGATAGCACCACTGTTGGAGTCAATAGTTCTGGACTGGTTTCTCCAGAGCAGATTAATCACTTCATTGCTAACTTGAATTTATTGGACCAGATAGGAAACTTCGAGTTGAACCATGTTTTTGCACATAGCCAAAGGTTAAACAGTGAAGCAATAGTGGCATTTGTGAAAGCTCTTTGCAAAGTTTCTATATCAGAATTGCAGTCTCCAACAGATCCTCGAGTTTTTAGCCTCACAAAACTAGTTGAAATTGCGTAAGATTCTTGTCTTTTTCTTTTAGAAAATTTCCTATAATGCTACTCCAACGAATCTCAAGTTTTTACCCTCACAGATAAAATTTCCCGCTCTCTCAAGTGCATCTATCTCTGTCTATCTCCTTCCCTTGTGTGTCTATGGAGAACCCTTATCCTACAATGTTCTATTGCAGGCATTACAATATGAACCGCATCAGATTAGTTTGGTCTCGCATGTGGAATGTTCTCTCTGATTTCTTTGTTTTGGTTGGATTGTCTGAGAATTTATCTGTAGCAATTTTTGTGATGGATTCATTGCGGCAGCTTGCTATGAAATTCTTAGAACGCGAGGAGCTTGCAAATTACAATTTCCAGAATGAATTTTTGAAACCATTTGTGATTGTTATGCAGAAAAGCAACTCTCCAGAAATAAGGGAATTAATAGTTCGATGCATTTCTCAGATGGTCCTCAGCCGTGTCAGTAATGTGAAATCTGGATGGAAAAGTGTTTTTGTGGTATGCTAAGGGCTCATATAAGATTTCTATTGTCATGTAGCTCTTATAGCATTTCTTTTCACACAATTCTGTCCTTTTCTCAGGTGTTCACAGCTGCTGCTGCAGATGAGCGTATGAATATTGTCTTACTGGCTTTTGAGACAACGGAAAAAATAGTGCGAGAGTACTTTCCTCGTATAACTGAGACAGAGGCTGCCACTTTAACTGATTGTGTAAGATGCCTCATCAAGTTCACAAATAGCAGGTTTAATAGTGATGTTAGCCTCAATGCTATTGCATTTCTCCGATTCTGTGCTGTCAAACTTGCTGAGGGAGGACTTGTTTGCACTGATAAGAGCTCAGATGATGGTTCATCTGTTTCAATTGTAAATAAGGATGATTCAGATGTACAAAGTTTCACTGATATTGATGATCATGGATCCTGTTGGGTCCCTTTGCTAACAGGTAACCTGCTAGATTAGTTCCCTGCAAATCCTATAACCTTGTTGACACTGTTATGCAATATGGATGCATAATGGGCTATTTGTGTGACTGTGCCCTTTAACAATACAAAACTAAGTTGGTTATATTATATATGGTTCACATAACATGTTTGATTGATGGATGCTATACTCTTTGAACGAGTAGTTCAACATGTATATGTCATCTTTCCTCTTGTTGCACTTTACTTTTTTGCCCCATCACACTCCCTGTTTAAGCCCCATGTCAGAGATATCCATTTTTGTTGTTTAAATCATTGCACAGGATCCTTTTTCATGATTTCCCTTGCTTACACCCCACTGTTTTGGGCCTCTTATCAGCAATTTATTCTGTACTGAGGTGTTGTATGTGACTCCTCCTGATTCAATTGCCTTCGCTAATCCAACAAACTGCTTCCAATTTAGGTTAAAGTCGTATTTACCATGTTGAATGTAAAAAAAAAAAAAAAACCTCAACTTGCTTTGTAACTGTTTCTCTCTGAATGGCAACATGATTGTTATCACCTTTAGTTTTTAACATTTCATAAGTGCCTTTCCTGTTTCGAAGTTATAGAATTTTGATATGTTGTTTCAGGTTTATCAAAACTAACATCTGACTCAAGATTAGCTATCCGAAAGAGTTCGTTGGAAGTGCTTTTCAACATACTGAATGATCATGGTCATCTTTTCTCACGAACATTCTGGGATAGTGTTTTTAGTTCTGTTGTTCTCCCCATATTCAATGGTGTGTGCGAAAAGAGAGACATGGCTGTAAAAGATGAGAAGGATTCACCAACTTTGAAATCTCCTCATCCTGATGGAAGTACATGGGACACTGAAACTTCTGCTGTGGCAGCACAGTGTCTAGTAGATCTATTTATTAGTTTTTATAATGTATTGAGGCCCCAGCTATCAAATGTGTTATCTGTGCTGACAGGATACTTAAAAAGTTCAATACAGGGTCCTGCAAGCACTGGGGTTACGGTGATGTTTCGTTTGACAGGAGAGTTAGAAAGCGGACTTTCAGAAGATGAATGGCGACAAATATTTCTAGCTTTAAAAGAAGCAGCCATGTCAACGTTGCCAGACTTTTTGAAGCTTTTGAGAACCATGGATGACATCAAGGTGCTTGACAATTCTCAATCGTATTCTAATACTGAAACAAGTTCTGATCATGAATTAACAAATGATGATCTTGAGGATGATAATCTGCAAACTGTGGCCCATGTGGTTTCAAGAATGAAGAGTCATATTGCCATCCAGCTGCTCATTTTGCAGGTTCTCTCATTACAAGCAATATTCTTGCATGCTATTTTTTACTATGCCATAGAAACATGTGACATAACCATATTTGTTTTGGCTTCATCATTTCAGGTTATAACTGATATGTACAAAAAACACCTACAATTCTTGTCCGCTGCCAATATCAATATCATTGTTGAGATATTTTCCTCAATTTCATCACATGCTCAGCAACTGAACTCTGGGACTGCACTGCAAAAGAGAATACAGAAAGCGTGCTCAATCTTGGAGCTCTCTGATCCTCCTATGGTTCACTTTGAGAACGAGGCTTATCAAAACTACCTCAACTTCCTCCAAGATTTAGTAAAAAATAATCCATCTGTCTCGGAGGAGTTGAATCTAGAATCACTACTTGTGGCAGTGTGTGAAAAAATATTGCAGATATACCTTAACTGTACTGATTACTACTACATGCAACAGAAATCGGTTGACAGGCTGGTGACCCGTTGGATTCTTCCTTTGGGTTTAGCCAAGAGGGAAGAATTGGTGGCTAGAACTCCTTTACTTGTGTCAACATTGAAGGCATTGAGTGGCTTGGAGAAGGATTCCTTTAGAAAGTACATAGCAAATTTCTTTCATCTGTTGATAGATCTTGTTCGGAGTGAGCATAGCTCGGGCGAAGTACAGATTGTTCTAAGCAACATGCTCCTGGCATGTATAGGTCCAATAATAATGCAATAATCTATTATGTTATAGAATATTACAAGACTGATATTTCATTAGTATGTCACAGTTTTGATCATTATAGTTGATGAGGAGCCATTATATCATCAATATTATTTTTTGTAGCATGTTCTTAGTTTTTCTTCTTTTTTTTCTTTCTTTGTTTTCTTTCCTCCGAAAAGGAGTAACTTTTTTATGAACATCCTGATTATATAAATGTAAATTTCTTCAAAATTCGAAGTGTCTACGTTTTTTTTGTTTACTCGATGCTTTCAGAATTTGAATATTAATAATTAAAATTAAAAATATAATACTTTATTAACAGCCATGCAGTTGTTGACAAGTGCCTATGTCTTTACTTACTAGCGTCATTTATTTATTATACTTGTCAAATCAGATCGGATTTGTTTTAATTATTTTAAGTTGTACATAATATTATGAATTATAAAAAGTTAAATTAATTTTTTTAAAAATTAAATTAATTTAAATTAAATTTTATCATTTTAATTTGATTTATTAATTTTCAAAATTAATTAATAATAATAATAATTATTATTTTAAATAAATTTAAATATAAAATAATTATTTTTACTTTATAAAAATTTAAAATAGGCATAAAAATTAATAAAAATATATAATTAGATTAAGTTAAGATATTTTTTATTTTTGTTTTTTTTATCCAAAAATCTAATCTAATTGAATTAAAACATAAAAGTACTTAAATCCAAATTGAATTGAATAAAAAAGATATGAATCAATCCGAATATTATAATTTTAAATCAATTTTCAATTTTTATTCCTCACCCCTATTATTTACTAATCTGGATGCATATGCCTGTCTGGAATTTATATGATCCAGTATACCAGGTATTATGTCCTGTTTTTGGTTGTTTTGTTAGTGCATCATCTGTTATGGTTAGTTTTAATTCTAGCAGCGGGAAAATGAAGACATTGGGTTGGTTCATGGCTGGCTGCGGCTGCCCCCATTACCCTGTATTTTGATTATTTTCAACTTTGATGGGGGCAGTCCAGCACATTGAATTAAACAAACAACTTGTTGGCTTTGAACCTAAATTCTTTTTCTCATCTTATCAATTCGTCTTTTTCCTAGTGTCTTTCCTCTACAAAACAAATTACTAGCTTCTAATACTACCATTAATTATCCAATTGTTGGACAAAACTTCAATAAAAGGTGAAGTGCAAAATTTGAACTCAAAAGCTCAATCACTTTTCAACTCTTTAAACCCTTTTTTTTTTCCCTCTTGGTCTCCAAGTCAGAGTGTAAATTCAAAGGTATCTTATCTCTTTCTCATCTTTCCAAGGTTTCAATTCAAGTCTTTAACAGGCCATTTTGTTGGCTTTTTCTCCCCTTTTTTCTACCCTAACAATTTAAAATAGGACACAATAATATAATATTAATATGATATAAAAATAAAATATAAAAATGATACAATTTAAAATTTTAGTAATAACTATATATGAGTTTAATAAAACAAAAAAAATATATCTTATATTTTTGTATTGAAGAGAATTGTGACATATAATTTTTATATAAAATATGATATAAATATATAAATTTTAATATTTTATATGATACAAATATAAAAATCATTATATCAAGATTAATATCACATTATTCCCATCTTTGGTTGCATTTTTAAGTGTTGGAAAAGATTTTCCTGATCAAAATGTATAGTACATGATATGGGAAAGTTCCACCTTAAAATGGCCTTTTTTTTTTTTCCAAATAAGGAATAATTCTAAACGTTTTTAATTCACAATTTTGAACAAATTCATTCAACCTTGATTTTTCGTTGTCTACAAAACCAGATTTTGTTTGGTCTTCGGCACCAAAATTGAAAATCATCATTTAGTTTATATCAAATTTGATCACATTATTCATGTACGAAATTTAGATTTTTAGAATTTTGGATTTTAGGGTTTGAGGGTTTAGGGCTTGAATCTTAGGGTTTGGAAAGTTTAGGGTTTTAATTTTAAGGTTTGGGGATTAGGTTTTAATTTTAGGGTTTAAAATTTGGGGTTTCGATTTTAAGGCTTCAATTTTAGGGTTTGAGATTTGGGATTTTGATTTTAAGGTTTCAATTTTAGGGTTTGGATGTTTAAGGTTTCGATTTTAGGACTTGAAGGGTTTAGGGTTTAATTTTAAGGTTTAAAGGGTTTAGAGATTTGTTTTATGGTTTGGAGGATTTGGGGATTTGATTTTAGGGTTTGAAAGATTTTGGGTTTAGAGGATTTAAGGTTTAGTTTTGGGATTTGGAGAGTTTAAAGTTCTGGTTTTAGGTTTTTGATTTTAGGGTTTAGGTTTTTTAATTGAAAAAAACGCGAACATCTCTAAAAATCTTCAACATCTAGGCGGACTTTTGGAGCAAATTCAATTTTAATAAAATTTGAAAATTAATTAAAGCTTTTTATATATTTCTTTTTATGAAAATTTATTATTATTATTATTATTATTATTATAATACTTTTTATTGTTATGCTTTTTTTTATATAATTCTCCAACATTTAGGCGAAATTATATTTTAGAGTTTGAGATTTTTATTCCCTCCAACACCTAGGTAGAAAAAATAAAAAATATTATTTTATTGTTATTATCACTTTTTTAGATTGTTATTATTATTATTTTTAGCATTTTTAGTATTTTTTTAGTTATTATCCTACTTTGTTTTTATTTTGTAATTATTAAAAACAACCAAATATTTATTCTAACAAATTTTAAAAAATTATCATGCATAAATATTAAAGAAAAACTCAAAATAACAAAAATAATGATATATAAAAAAAATAAAAAATTCAAAACAAAAAACCTAAATCAAACCAGTCAACGATCCTGTCAACGTCGATCTAAGTCGCTCAGCAGTTCAGTACGGTTGAACCAAATAGGGGCGGTTTGTAAAGGTTCGATCGAACTGATTTAAGACTGAAGGACACTGGGTTGTCGAGTCAGTTTGCACTGATTCTGGGTTGGATCTAGGTTGACGCACGGATTTTTCTTAGTCTAAACGACATTGTTTTTGGGATTAGGCTTTCTATATAAAGGTTCTTTTTTTTTAGCTCATTTCCCCCATTCTTTAGAAAAAAAAAAACTCATTTTTTCTTTCTTAACAAAAAAAAACAGAAGGTTGGTCGACTGCCAGAAGTTAGTCACCCACCGATCACTAAAGTCGAAAAAGCCTCCAAAACACCCCAAAGCTTCCTTGCTTCGTCTTTTTTTCAGATTCGGTGTCTCATTCATAAAAAATGTCTCTGATTGTCGTAAATCGATGCTTGAAGTTTTCGGTCTCTTTTAAAAAAAAAACTTAAACTAAATTTTTTAAATTTTTTTAAATTTTTTTTAATAAAATGAAACTGATGATGATTTCTTGTGTTTGCAATTAGCTCGGTGCTGGGTTCTTCCATGTGATGAGGACTGTTATTTTTTTTTATTTGGCTTTGGGTTTTTAGCTTTCCAGTGGATAAAGGGTTTTTGTTGGGGGCTGGTGTGGTGGTTTCAAGTGAAGGGAATGGATATGTGGCACTAGGTTTGGATTTCTGGTAGGGTGCGGTGAAAGTTTGACTTTTGGGTTTTAAAGGTGTTGTGGTGGCGTTGGGCGCTAAGCGTTGGGGTTTTGGACGTGGGAGACTTGGTTTGAGTGTAGGTGCTAGGAGGTTTTTGGGCGTTTGTGTTATGGACATCAATTTTGCCCCCAAAAAATAAAAAAAATAATATTATTAAATACAAAATATGAAATACACAAAAAATATAAAAAAAATACAAAATACAAAAAAAAAAGATGAAAAAGAAGAACAAAAAACTTTGAACCCCATCTATGTTGATCGAGATCGTTTTCGGTGAAGAGGAGATCGGATCTAGAAAGATCACGTCGAAAAGAGCCTTTAGGAGGATTTCAAAATTTTTGATCACCAACGACCACCATCGACGACGGCACAGGCGACGGTCGATGCGGTGCTCCGACGGATGCGGTGCTCCGGCAGTCGGACGGCGAGAGTGTCGGACCTCTCTTAGAGTCCTCTCTCCCTTTTATTTTTCCTTTGAAATAGAAAATGAGCTGAAATTTTTATTTTTATTTTTATAGAAAGCATAATGGCAAAATGACGTCGTTTTGAGCATATGACCAAAACGACGTCGTTTCAAGCGTAGAGGATCCGCGCGTTGACCCGAACCTGACCCGAGATTCACGTAACCGACCCGTTAACCCGGCTTTTCAGTTGCTCTGAACCGGTTTGATCAGATCAGATCGAACCACTCTTTGGACCGACCTAAACAGTGCCTTAGCCGGATCAATCGAACCACCACTGAACCGAACCTTTTTCGGTCCAACCGAACCGTTATTGACGATCCAGTTCAGGTAAAAAATTTTTTTTTGATAATTTTATATATTATTATTTTTGTTATTTTAAGGATTTTTTTTTATATTTATGTATGATAAGTTTTAAATTTGTTAGGATAAGTTTTTTTGTTTAATTGTTTTAATAATAATAAAATTAAAAACAAGTAATAATTAAAAATATATATTAAAAATGCTCAAAAAATATTAATTATTATTATTTTTCCTACCTAGATGTTGGAGGGAATAAAAAATATTTTTCTAAAGAAATAATTCCGCCTAGATGTTAGGGAATTATTATTAATAAATTTTCATGAAAAAAAAATAAAAAATATATAAGAAAATTTTAATTAATTTTAAAAAAATCATTAAAATTGAACTTGCTTCGAAAATCCGCCTAGATGTTAGAGAATTTTAAGATGTTCGTATTTTCTTAAAAACAAAACCTTAAACACTAATTTTTAATTTTCAAAATCCTAGGTTTCTAAAACCTCTAAAATCCAAAATTCTAAAATCCGAAATCCCTAAAAATCTAAAATCCCTTAAATCCAAACCCTTAAAATCCAAAACCCAAAAAATCCAAACCCCAAAATCCAAAATCCTTAAAATCTAAACTCTTAAATCAAAATCCCAAACCCCAAAACCCAAACCATAAAATCTCTAAACTCTAAAATCAAAACCCTAAACCTTTCATATCCTAAAATTCAAGCCTTATAACCCTCTAAACCTTAAAACCAAACATTCAAAACCTCTACTCAAGCTCTTACTCAAAACCTCTTAAAAATCCTAAGGACATGTGTGAAAATTTCATTTGAAACAATTTGTGCTCGAATGCTGCCTAGATGATGGGGTATTTAGGAAATTTTACTTCGTTAAGTCTTTTCACACGATTTCTTAATTCACATTAATAATAAGATTAATAAATAAAAAGTATAATAGTAAATTGAGATCTTAAATATAAACAGTCGCACCTAAGCTCTGCCTAGATATTGGAGAGTCGTGGTGGTCTTATTATACTTAAGAATCTAACTTTAAAATTGCATCTCATCCTACATAACATTCATTGGCATACATACGTTAACATGTTATTATCAATAATTATTTGCACTATTTTGTCTTTAATTTTTATTTACTACTTGGTGTTAAAATATTTTATAATAAAAAAGAATAATACTTTTAAAAAAAAATTTGTGATATTACAAAATAAAATAAAAATAACATTCCGAAAGAAATAATTCTTGGTACTCTGCCTAGATGTTGGAGAGTCACCAATAATTTTCTATAAAGAGTGTTATTTCATTTTAAGGATTGTTGTATTAAATGTCAAGCGAAAAGAGTTATTTTAAATTCTACCTAGATGTTGTAAAATTTTAAGATAATTTTTTAACTTAAAGATTTTCTCAATATTTCTAAATAAAAATTTTAGCAAAAATTTTATTTTTCCAAATGAAGGGAATTAGTGTTACATTTCAAATTAAAACCATTTTTATCTAACACCAAAAATAGCGCGTAATTAAATGATACCAATTTATGGGTGCTATGGGGGTGTTAATTCTTCCCACACGTAACCGACTCCTGGACTCAACCTGATTTTTCATAGACCAAAATTTATCTTTTTGATAAACTTTAAACCCGTTTTTATAATTGTATTAAAAAGATAAACTTTTGGATGACTAATCACACCCTAAAAAAGATTGGTGACGACTCCTATTTATTTTGATTTTAAAACTCTTTTACGTCATGGCGGTCCCAAAATCGTTACGATAACTTGGCGACTCTAGTGGGGAGAGGTGAGAGTCAGGCCAAAATTTTAATTATGCGCTATTAGTAATGGTTAGATTTAATTGGTTTTATTTAATGTTTAGTTTAATTCCCTTTACTTTAATTTTACAAAAAATATATATATACAAGTTAACAAACAGAATAAATTGTATATTAGTTGTTATTTTGATTTTGTTCTTTTGATTTATTTGTTTGGATTAATACATTGCTTTACACACACTTTGCATATTCGCTTACATGTATGAGCTTTATACCCGGGCTCTACCCTTTTTAGGAGGAAGTGAAGTAGCTACACTCTTGTGAGGTGATAACCTCCGCATTTGCTAGCAAAAAACTTTCACTCAGATTGAACCCTTTCCATTAACAACCTATAATGCGCGAGGATCGAGGAACCTTACTAGTCTATAATAGGCGATGATGTAAGGAATAGTCTGAGAACCTTTAGACATATAAATAATAACCCAACATATCGTGAGCCATAGGAAGCCTGCCTAGGATAGAGCCATGCCACCTTTTTAGAAAATTACCAAAAATTAGGACATTATACGCTATATTATGTTGTTGTATGGTTATTATATTATTTCTCTTACTTGTTTGTTTTGAATTCTTGATTCATTTTATTTTATTTTATTTTTATTGTATATATATTCTTTGATTGTGTGCATTATATTTGAATATGTGGTATTTATTTTAGGTCAATCATTGAAAAAAAAGAAAAAAAAGAAAAAAAAAGCAAAAGAACATTTTCAAAGATTAAGGATTTTTCTTAAATTCTTTGTTTATTGGTCGAATAAAGACTAATTTTCAAGCCTTATTTATTTCATTTTTCCTTCTCAAAACAAAAAATTTTGTATTTTACTACATCTTTCGCATTTCATGCATCATGATGAAATAATACATGTATCCCATCCCATGCGCATCTTGATAGGATAATATGAGCATTCCATCCCATCCACATCAATGGACAGTGCATGCATCCCATGTTATACACTTATTGATAAATGATACATGCCTACCAAATGTGTGTATTCATGTATTCATAAACATACTTTGTGTGTCTTTGTTTTTATGATATTCATTCAATAAGGGTAATAGTCTAGAATTTTTGGTCTAAGTCTCGAAATAAAATGTTTGTCTTGGTAGAAATTAGAATGGCAAAAATGAAAGATCAATTAGAAGCAAAAATCAGTGCTTTGGAGTTAAATCAAAATGAATTATGGCTTGAGCTTTGAGAGATGAAATGACAATGGCTCAATTGATAGAAATGGTTAAAGGTAGTGGTGGAGTTGTTTGTTCCTCCTCAAGGATCATTGTCACTTTCGATTCCATCAAGTCAAGATCAATCAGCTCTTGTTAGTCCTAGCACTTTTTTAGAACAACTAAGGCATTGGGTGATTTGAACAGTGATCGAAGTTTCAGCGAACTCAAGAGAGGAATGGGTGAACGTGCCACGCAAATGACTGAGCTTAAGAGTTTGATTTTCAATAAGGAGTCACCTGGCTTCAAACAACCATCACCAACTATCTCAAATCCTAACCCGTACCTAAATTCTCCTTATGACTACTTTCAACCTTTTTTCCAAGCATCTAAAATTAAGCACCAAAGTGTCATGCAACCTTCAAAATTTTCACACTTGAATTCACGTCTCCCACCTCACATTTCACAATCGCTTGTTCAGCATGCTATCCAATCACCACTTTATCGGCCTAATTCTCAACCCAGAGTTTCTCAATTCACCTCGAGACCAACTATACCATCACTTTTTCAGCAAAGCAAACCAATCATAAGACAGAAAAACTCTGGTAATACCAAAAGAAAAGTTTTTATTGATCCAATACCCATATCTTACACAGAGTTATACCCACTGCTCATAGGGAACTACCTCATTACCCTTATCCTTGTTGAACCTTGCAAACCACCTTTCCCCAAACGGTATGACCCAAATGCCCAATGTGAATACCATTTTGAGGTTATGGGCCATTCTTTGAAAGATTGCACAGTTTTGAAACATAGGGTACATGGATTGATGAAAATTGAATATTAGAGTTTTGATGCCAAGATGAAGCCAGTTATTCATGAGAACCTTTTTTTGATCCATACTGAAATGGTAGACAGTGTTGCAGGCAACAGTAAAGTTGGTCAGGATGATGAATAAAAAACTTTTTAAGCAAAGAGTTATCCTCTCTAGTAATCATAATCAACTATTTTTTAGGTGAGACAAAAGGAAGTGGGAGCAGGTTTGGTACTTTTTGGCCCTAACCCTAGAATGGTTTATGATGTGTAAACTTAATACTTTTGGAATGAATGAAAATTTCTTTTAACCTAGATTTTCTATGAACTGATGCCTTTGTCTACCTTTAATAATTGGAGCCAGTGAAAAAGAGTGACGATTGTGAATATACTTTCATCGAACTTTCAAAGAGAAAAGAATGTCTTTAGATAACCCAGCCAGAATATATGATGAAACTCGAGTTTTCCCTCATTTTAATAATAATAAAATTTGGCTTGCACATCATGCATCATTTATTTAAATTCATTATTTTTCATGTAGTTAAAGACAAAAGATGATGATTGTGAATATGCTTTTGTTAAACCTTCAAAGCCAAAAGATTTTTTTATAATAAAATTCATGTTGTGCATTTTTGACTTCTGATAATTAATAAAAGGTTCAAGGATAGCTATCCTAGGAAACGACGTCAGTTGAGTCTACACACTTATAGCACTCGAGTTAGTACCAGAATCATGGAAAATAAAGATGCCAATCGAATGGATAGAGTAAAAAAAGCCTAAGAAGAGATCAACGAAACAATTATGGGAATGCAACAAAATAGGAACAGACAACTGGTAGAATTAAAATAGATGATAATGGAATTGACAAAAGGAAAAAGAGTTATTGAGATGCATAAGACAGGGGAGAAAACAACTATCCAGACACCATTGTATCCATCTGGGTTCACATATGTTCAAGATCCTCATGTGTCACAAGCACCTTCAACAACTCATCAACCTTAGATTGGCCATTTTGCCTAGTTACCATCAATTCAGACAAATGTCAATCCTGGGCATACTCCTCATGACTTCACTTCTGTGCCTAATGTGGATGATCATAAAGAATTAAAAAAATTGAAAAGGGTGCCAGATCCATCAAAAGATATAGTGATGAAAGATAAGTATGATATGTTGGAAGAGAGATTGAAAGCAATTGAAAGCCATGATGTGTACGAGAATGTTGGTGCCAGTAAACTTAGTCTAGCACATGATCTTGTTATTCCATCAAAATTCAAAGCCCCAGGTTTCGAGAAGTACGATGGAATGAAATACCCTTTAACATAAATTACCATGGATTATCAAAAAATGATAGGTTACACTCATGATGATAAATTATTGATCCATTACTTTCAAGATAGTCTCATTGAACCTACAGCAAGATGGTATGTTCAGTTAGACCGAAGTAAAATTTACTCTTAGAATGAATTGGCTAAGGTTTTCCTAGCACAATACAAGCAAGTTGAAAATATGGTACCAGATAGGTTGTCCTTACAGAACATGAAAAAAAGATCAACCGAAACATTCAAAGAATATGTATTTAGATGGAGAGACATAGCAGCTCAAGTACAACCATCTTTGTCAGAGAAAGAAATTATTGTTCTGTTTGTCAATTTTTTGGACACTTCTATTATGAAAGAATGATTAAGAATATCTCTAAAAACTTTTTGGACATGGTAATTTCTGATGAAATTATAGAAAATACAGTCAAAGTGGCAGGATTAAGTTAAAAGATACGACAGATGTTGAAAAGAAAAGTACATCAGAACAGAATAAAAGAAAGGTGCAAGCAATCATAATGGAGGGACATCTACCTAATAGCTTTATCTCGTACGATCCTTATCCTATTTATCAACCTCATCACCCTGCCATAAGTCATATCTCTCAAAACTCATATATTTGCCAACCAAGCCAGCATTTGGGCTTTCCAGTAAATTCTCATCCTCAAATGGTCATTCATGATCTTGTTCCTACATTTGAACCCACCACTCAACCAACAAAGAATTGAAAGAGACCAAAGAATGATCAAGAGAAATTGCCCATCCCTATTTCTCACATTTTACCTTTACTAATAGAAGGTCGATATCTCACTTTTGTACCTCTAAAAACAACACCAAATCCATCAGTAACGAGTTACAATCCCAATGACAAGTGTGATTACCATGTGAGGGTAATTGGTCACTCAACTAAAAAATACAAGCAGTTGAAAGAAAATGTTGAAGATCTTATCAAGAATGGTATTCTGACTCTGGAAGTAATAGAACAATGAAAGTTGTTGACTCCATTCAATTGTCAAATATGAGAAGTTGAGATGAAGAGGGAGGTTTCGAGTTTTGAAAATCAGGATAGGATGATTTTTTTTTTACTGTATATGTATACATGCGCATTATGTCTCTAGAAGTTATCTAACTTATTTTGGAAGAATTGAATACTTTGGATCTTTTTCATGAAATTTTCTCTTTATGCATTTGTTTGAATAAAAGTCACACATAAGTAACTTTAAAAAAAAAGTCAAAAAAAAAGAAAAAAGAGAAAAAGAAGCTTTATTTTGCAATAAAGATGGAAGGATTCTTAAAAGAAATGGTGATTACTATTAGGAAAAAGCTCATCAAATACTTTCACACCTTTTCGAATACTTTCATGACCCTAATCACTCAAATGATTGGACTTATCAACCACAATCTTTCAGGGAATGTGAGTTTGAGTTCAGACCTTAAAGGGCCGATAATCTTTTCTTGGGCAAAGAACAAAAGAGATTAATTTTGAAAGTTTGTTTTGAATTTCAAAAATCAGATACTCTTTCAATTGATAATTCAATGTGTGTCAAAATTTTACTATGACCATAGATACAAAAACGCTTGAGCTTTTTTCTTAAATAACTTTTGTTTCATGTCTTAAGGTACATTATACAAAAAAAAAAGAATCCCTTTCTGCCTAAGACAATTTATTTCATACCTTTATACATTTTTTTTTCCTTTCACAAAGAAAATATCAAAAAAAAATTTTGGAGCCCAAAGAGCCTTTTTGAACTATGCGATCGATCTTATATGACTTGATCGTCATTAGAACCTTGAGTAAAAAAGGATGGGACATAAAAAAAAAGTAAAAAAAAAAAAGAGAAAAAAACAAACAAAAGGGACATCTTCAATGATTTGCTCTTCTAACGAAGTGATCATGTTTGAAATGATGAATGGCCATCTTTTTCTATCTTTTTTATACATAAAAATTATCCATTTACTACCCATATAAGCCTATTAAATTTTTTGTTCTAAAATAAACCTTAGCCAAGGATCATTTTCTACATTAAAGGGCAAAATTAGGATACAGAAGTATCCGATAATTGAAAGCATCCAATAATTGAAAGCATCTAACATGCCCTTCGGAGGTAAAAGTCTGGCGTAAAAAGTAAATAAGGCTTCAATTGAAATTTCAAGATTCAAGAAAGTGAACAGCCAAAGATGAAGTTAAGTATTTCTAAGGCAAAACAAAGAAACCTTAGAAATAAGAATTTGAAGCTTCAATTAGAATTCGAAAAAAAAATCAAATAAAAAAAATATGTACCTTGAAAATGAGAATTCAAGGCCAAAGAAAAGGTTAAGTAAAGTTACTGAAATTAAAGCCAAATGTTAAAAAAAAAAAAGTCAGAGAATGCTCATCAGGATCCTTGGCCTAATCACCCTGAATAACATATTTTGAGCCTATGTATCCTTTCTTTCAAAACCTTTAACCTCAGCCTACATTACACACCTTGAAAAGCCCATTTTGATTAAATGTGGATACTTGGATTGAAGAGCAATATCCTTGAATTTATATATACTTGTTGAATTCTTCATTGATAAAAAAAAAATATAGCTCTAAGGTGAAAACCCCAAAAGAGCAGTTTATAGCTAAAGTCATTTTTGAGACTTCATAATGAATTTCAGAGTTCCAAGGTTCTATCCGAAATAAAAGGTCTCGATACAAAGTTTTTTGAAGGACCAATACCCAATAAAAACTTTTTTTTTTTTAAAAAAGACCAGCCTTATCTTCTTCTCAAATCTTGTTTGAAAAGTAATGGCTAGTTTTGACTCACATTGGAGTATCACGTTTTCAATAAAAGAAATGTTTTAAAAAATTATCTCTTTTGTGAGCCGAAGTGAAATCCTTGCAACTTTCATCGGGCTTTACATGAGATATGCCATTAGTGAAAAAAATTGAATTATCAATTACCTCACCCATGAGCCTTCCAAATAGTAATAATCAATTTTCAAGAGATTCAAAAGTCTTGAGTTTTAAAATTTTCATTCAATTACAAATATACTTTATGTGGGTCAATTTTTGATCATTTTTAAAATTTTCATAGATTATTTGAGTATTTTGTACATAATACTGAGATCATTTTTTGGGTGAAAATGAAACAATGAAAATTTAAACAAAAATTTTTCAAAAAAAAAGAGGGGACAAGAAGAGTTTTTGCATTTGCATCACTTGCATCTGCATCACAAGAAAGATATTCGTATTTGCATCACTTGCATTGGCATTTGTAAAAGACATTTGCATTCACACCATAAGAAGAATTTGCATTTGCATCATGGCATCTGCATCCTAAGAAAATGTATTTGTAGGGGCATTGTGAAAAAATCAAATGTATCAAGCATTTGCATTCTTATGTTGGCATTGACATTTGCATTGACATTTCCATTAGCATCATTTGATGAGAATAGACATTTGTATCATGTTTGCATTTATCAACTTTGTAAGTATTAAAAACAAAAAAAAAGAAAAAAAAGGGGTATGTTTTTAAAATTTTAAAGTCTCTATTTAAGATGAACCGTTCTCAATCAAGATTTCAAAGCCTCTGTTTAGAAGGAACCTTTCTCAGAAAAGATCTTTAGAGTCTCAAAAATCTCTGATCAAGCGAAAGCCATGTTTAAAAAGATTTTTAAATTTTTAAAGTTTCATCGCCTCTGATTATGAGGAGCATTCAAAGATTTTAAAATTTGTAAGACCTCTGAGCATAATCTCTAAGATCTCTGGGCATAACTTTCAAGACCTCCGAACATAATCTTTAAAGCCTCTGTGCATAACTTTCAAGACGTTTAAGTAAAAGATTTTAAAATTTTTAAAGTTTTATTACCTCTGATTATGATGAGCATTCAAAGATTTTAAAATTTGTAAGACCTCTGTGCATAATCTCTAAAGCCTCCGGGCATAACTTTCAAGACCGTCGGGCATAATCTCTAAAGCCTCTGCACACAATTTTCAAGACGTTTAAGTAAAAGATTTTTAAATTTTTAAAGTTTCATTGCCTTTGATTATGAGGAGCATTCAAAGATTTTGAGATTTGTAAGACCTTCGGGCATAATCTCTAAGACCTTCTGGCACAACTTTCAAGACCTCCATACATGATTTCTAAAACCTGCGGGCATAAATTCGATTCGCGGTGTTATCTCGATTGACATGTTTTCTAAGACCTCCAGGCATAAATTCGATTTGTGATGTTATCTCGATCAATTCTTTATCTTTCGACTTGTGGTGTTATCCCGTCGATTCTGTAAGACCTCCAGGCATAAATTTGATTCGCAGTGTTATCTCGATCGATTCTTTATCTTTCAACTTGTGGTGTTATTTCAGTCGATTCTGTAAGACTTTCGGGCATGATTCTGTAAGACCTCCGGGCATGATTTTTTAGTCGATTCACGGTGTTATCTCGATCGATTCTTTATCTTTTGACTTGTGGTGTTATCCTAGTCGATTCTGTAAGACCTCCGGGTATAATTTTGATTCATGCTGTTATCCCGATCGATTTATTATTTTTGACTGGCGGTGTTATCCCAATCGATTTTGTAAGACTTTCGGGCATGATTTCTAAGACCTCCGGGTATAATTTTAATTTGCGATGTTATCCCGATTGATTTTTTTATCTTTTAACTTGTGGTGTTATCTCAGTTGATTCTGTAAGACCTTCGGGCATGATTCTGTAAGATCTCTGAGCATAATTTTGATTCACGGTGTTATCCGATCGATTCATTATTTTTGACTGATGGTGTTATCCCAGTTATTCTATAAGACCTCCGACATGATTCCTAAGACCTTCAGGCATGATTTTTAAGACCCTAGGTATAAATTCGATTCGCGATGTTCTCTCGATCGATTCTTTATTTTTTTGACTTGAGGTTTAGTCTCAGTTGTTGTTAATCTTTGACTTGTGGTTTAATTTCAATCTTTTTATTCTTCGATCTGCAGTTCAATCTCGATCCTTTTAATTTAAAAGCATAGTTTAATCTCGATTGTTGTTGTTAACCCCTGACTCGTGGTTTATTCTTGATCTTCTTATTTTTTGATTTGTGATTCAATCCAAGTTAATGTCATTTTTTGACTCGTGGTTCAATCCCGGTCTCTTTATTCTTCGATTTACGATTCAATCTTGATCTTTTTAATTTAAAATCGTAGTTTAATCTCGATTGTTGTTGTTAACCTTTGACTAGTGATTTATTCTCGATCTTCTTATTTTTATTTGACTTACGATTTAATCTAAGTTAACATCATTTTTTGATTCACGGTTTAAACTCGGTCTCTTTATTTTTTGATTCACGGTTTAATCCTGATCCTTAGTATTTCTCTTACTCGTGGTTTAATCCCAGTCGCCTCATTTTTGACTTGTGATTCAATTCAAGTTCAATCCTGATCTTGTTATTCCTTGACTCGTAGTGTTATCCCGATCACTTTCTTTATTATTCGACTTTCGGTGTTGCCTTAATCGATTCTTTATTTTTCAACACACGATGTCATTTTCTTTATCACTTGACCTGACCTGTAAAAAAAAAAGAAAAAAAAATCCATTTGAATTTCGGACAAAATTGTTGTCTTTATCTTTGCCCTATTACTAATTATCAGTAATGTGCAAAGAGGGACAACTGTGGACATCAATTTTATCCTAAAAAAAATAAAAATAATAATATTATTAAATTCAAAATATGAAATACACAAAAAATACCAAAAATAATATAAAATACAAAACAAAAAAAGAATGAAAGAGAAATTGATGATGGTAGTGGTGCCATCCCCGGCACCACTGCTACCCCTCTGGTTGTTATACCCTACCACCCATCCCTTACCCATACCCTGTTCATCCTGCCCTACTACTAGAAAATACAGAAGAAATAAAGAGGCATAAGGCTCATCTTACACCCCATGCCCTTCCCTCAAACACACACGGTCAGAGCTTTATAAATAGAGCTCCTAGGGAAACCAAAGACGGAGACAGAGGGGGAGTAACGCTGTAAAAAAAATAAATTGCCAAAACACAAAAAAAAACATAAAACAGAAACCACAGTCCTCGCCGAATCGACAAAGAACTAAGCGTCAAGGATGTACCTACAAAAAAAAAATGTTATTAGTTTGAGTTTTAAAAAAAAAAGAAAAAAAAAGAAGAACAGAAAACTTTGAACCCCGATCTACGTTGATCGGGGCCGTTTTCGGTGAAGGAGATCGGATTTGGAAAGATTGCACCAAAAAGAGCCTCCAGGAGGATTTTAGAATTTTTTATCACCAGCAACCACCATCGTGACGGTATAGGCGACGACGGCAGACGGCGAGAGTATCGAACCTCTCCCAGAGCCCTTTCTCCCATTTTTTTTCCTCTAAAACAGAAAATGAGCTGAAATTTTTTTCTTGATTTTTATAGAAAGCATAATGGCAAAACGACGTCGTTTCAAGCGTAGAGGATCCACGCGTTGACCCGGACCCGACTCAGGGTCTATGCAATCGACCCACTAACCCAACTTCTCAATGGTTCTGAGCCGATTTGATCAGACCGGATCGAATCGCTCCTTAGATCGGCCTGAATCGCGCCTCAACCGGCTCAACCGAACCACCGCTGAATCAAACTTTTTTCGATCTAACCGAACCATCGTTGATTGGACCGTTGATCGGTCTGGTTCAGGTAAAAATTTTTTTTTTGATAATTTTATATATTATTATTTTTGTTATTTTAAGTATTTTTTTATATTTATGTATGATAAGTTTTAAATTTGTTAGGATAAGTTTTTTGTTTAATTGTTTTAATAATAATAAAATTAAAAACAAGTAATAATTAAAAGTATATATTAAAAATGCTCAAAAAATATTAATTATTATTATTTTTCCTGCCTAGATGTTGAAGGGAATAAAAATATTTTTCTAAAGAAATAATTCTGCCTAAATGTTGGGGAATTATTATTAATAAATTTTCATGAAAAATATATATATATATAAGAAATTTTTAATTAATTTTAAAAAAATCATTAAAATCGAACTTGCTTCGAAAATTTGTCTAGATGCTGGAGATTTTTAAGATGTTCGTATTTTCTTAAAAACGAAACCTTAAACACTAATTTTTAATTTTCAAAATCTTAGGTTTCTAAAACCCTTAAAATCCAAAATCTCATAAAATCCAAAATCCTAAAATCCGAGACCCCTAAAAATCTAAAATCTCTTAAATCCAACCCCTAAAATCCGAAACTCCAAAAATCCAAACCCCAAAATCCAAACTCTTAAATCAAAACCCCAAACCACAAAATCCAAACCCTAAAATCTCCAAACTCTAAAATCAAAACCCTAAACCTTCCATATCCTAAAATTCAAGCCTTAAAACCCTCTAAACCTTAAAACCAAACCTTCAAAACCTCTACTCAAGCCCTTACTCAAAACCTCATAAAAATCCTAAGGACACATGTGAAAATTTCATTTGAAGCAATTTGTTCCGGAATGTCGCCTAGATGATGGGGTTTTTAAAAAATTTTACTTCGTTAAGTCTTTTCACATGATTTCTTAATTCACATTAACAATAAGATTAACAAATAAAAAAGTATAACAGTAAATTGGGATTTTAAATATAAACAGTTGCATCTAAGCTCTGCCTAGATGTTGGAGAGTCATGGTGGTCTCATTATACTTAAGAATCCAACTTTAAAATTGCATCTCATCCTACATAACATTCATTGGCATACATACGTTAACATGTTATTATCAATAATTATTTGCACTATTCTGTCTTTAATTTTTATTTACTACTTGGTGATAAAATATTTTATAATAAAAAAGAATAATACTTTTAAAAAAAATTGTGATATTACAAAATAAAATAAAAATAACATTCTGAAAGAAATAATTCTTGATACTCTGCCTTGATGTTAGAGAGTCACCAACAATTTTCTATAAAGAATGTTATTTCATTTTAAAGATTGTTGTGTTAAATCTTAAACGAAAAGAGTTATTTTAAATTCTGCGTAGATGTTAGAGAATTTTAAGATAATTCTTTAACTTAAAGATTTTTTCAATATTTCTAAATAAAAATTTTAGCAAAAATTTTATTTTTCCAAATGAAGGAAATTAATGTTAAATTTCAAATTAAAACCACTTTTATCCAATGCCAAAAATAGTGTGTAATTAAATGGTACCAATTTATGGGCGTTGTGGGGGTGCTAATTCTTCCTACACGTAACCGACTCCTAGATCCAACCTGATTTTTTGTAGATCGAAATTTATTTTTTTGATAAACTTTAAACTCGTTTTTATAATTTTATTAAAAAGATAAACTTTTGGGTGATCAATCACACCCTAAAAAAGATTGGTGGTGACTCCCTATTTATTTTGATTTTAAAACTCTTTTACGTCATGGCGGTCCCAAAACCATTATGACATGTGTTCGAGAGCTGGGTGTATGGTATCCAAAGGTGTGTCCGAGAGAGTGAAAAAAGAAATGCTAAGGCTTTAAGTAGTTGGGGATCTAGGTGGCTACAGATATGGCTAAGGTAGATTGTAGGGTGGCTGTAAGATGGTAGCAAGATGTTGGTCGGGAGGCTGCAAGGGGTTGTAGGGTGGTGGCAGAAAGCTACAGGGTAGGATGGCTAGAGGTGGTTGCAGGGTGGCTGGTGCCAGGCATCAGCCGCCTTACTTTTTGCCACTTTTCTGTATCTCTTTTTTTAATTAATTTTTCTCTCTTTTTTCTTTTTTTTTTTAATATTAAACTAATATTAATATTTTATTATCAATATTTTTTTTTATTATTAATAGTTTAATATTAATAATCAAAAACTAAAAATGTGATTTAAGACATTAATAGATCCAAACAAAATTCAATGTCTATAACGTGTTTGTCACCTTTAAATAAACTTTTGGTGAAACCTAATTGTGTCCTTTGCACTGATGCCACTATTCAGTATTGAAAAATTCATCATGAAAAAATAATTTACTGACTCTTTTTATTAAAGATTAATATTAAGTTTTTATACTGAGATTTATATTGGGATTTAAATCCTAACTAATTATCTCTTAAGTTGAATAAAAGATTTGGAATTTTTCACTAGGATAAGTAGCTATCGGACTTGCAGAAAAATAGTGTGAAATTGCTCCCTGATAAAATGTCTCTCCCTTTTTTTTTTTCACCAAAGAAAATTTCTTCTTCCTCCATTGTCAAAGAGCAAGGTTTTTGCACCTGGTCGGTGTGGATACCGCATGTTTTTCGTAGTAATTTTCCCTCACGAGTTTTTATTAGCGACTGAAAATTTTGTGAAATATCTGGACTGAAAGATCCTGGAGTCATTAAGTAAAAAGCTGATAAACAAATTTGATAAAGCAGAAAAAAAAATTGTATGAAAAAGACACGTCACGTTAATATATATATATATATTTTATTTAAATTATATCTAGGAATCACTTTATTGATAATTAAATGATGAATATTTATTTTAATAAATTAACTAATTATTTTATAATAAATAATGAATTTTTTAAAAATTATATAATTATATGATGTGATTTAAATGAAAGAGATGTATGATAATGTGGTGTAAGTACTGTTTTATATAATTCTTTTTCGATGAAAGTAATATTTTTTTATTTCATAATTTAATCTGGTTAATTTTTAATTATCCTATAATATATAATATATATTTGAGTTTATACAAAAATCTAAATGAAGAAGATTTAATTCTTTTTAATATTGGCGGTGAATGTGGCCTAAACCCTAAAGTTAGGGTTTGCAAGAATGGTAATTGTGGAGTTATTCCTTATTACTCAATCCATATATCATTCAATGCAAACAAATCCAAAATATATATATATATATATATATATTTTATTCAGCAAACCAATTAAAAACTAATTAATATTTTCCAATTTATTCTACTTCTCTAATTTCCATTTATTTCATTAATCCAAGAAGCAAACGGTGTTGTTAGGCCATTAACTCACTCATTAATGTTCTCCCTCTTGTTCTATCCTCTGTGTACTTTTTCCCACTTTTTTTTTTTTTAAAATCCTCTTTTCCCACTTTAATAATAATTAATATTTGGCATATGATCCTCATTTGAAATACATATATTCTATAGGCCCAAATAAAAGGAAATTAGATGCCTTGAATCAAAAGATTGTTCTCTCAATTAAGAACTATTATTTTTATTTCATAAATTTGGTGGTAATTTATATATATATATATATATAATATACTAAAATTTGGAACTTTTCAAAACTTTGGGATGTAGTAAGCTGAATTAATAAGAAATTAATTGTGATTCATATTTGACTGATTGACTATTTCTTCGCAAATACTTGTACTTTTATGAATTGATTTTTGTGGTCCACCTTGAAGGTTTGCTAGTTAAGTTGGAAATATATAATAATTTTTTTTATGTTTCAGACGTGAGGATTTAAATTTTAATTATTAAAATTAAAAATTTAGTACTTTATTAATGTATTAACGATTACTATGCATAATAATATTTTTTTTTTAGTTTTAACCAAATAAATGATAAGTTTTTTTTTCCCAAAGATTAATGCATAAAATAATATCTTTTCATTGGAAGAAGTCTACAAGTGAACATTCAAAGTAATAATTCAAAATTTATATATTCACTCAAGTTGAGTAGTTCATGCAGTAGTAGTTTAAGGTTTTGATTCAGTATTCTTTCTTAAAATAATAATAATAATAATTGTTCAATAACTTGTGGGGTGACGCTAATCCTATTCTGAATCATTGATTATCAAATATCATTGCTTGGTTGAATGCTGCCTAAAATTCGAAGAAACTAGAAGAAGTCCAATGTTGAGAGAGAATATTATAGTATTAAACATACATACATATATATATATATATATGTTTATATTTGAGCTGCTAATTCAATGATATTGAAATTGATTTTAAAATTGATGATTTCGAATTTAAATTTTAATCGTAATTTAAAATATAAAAATATTAACATATAAAATATTAGTATATTAGGCTATTTAATCTCATGAATAATTTTTAAATAATAATTAAAATATTTAATATGATATTTAAATTTAAAAATTTTTTAATATATATAAATTATGAATATTTTAATTAATGTGGTACTTATTTATAATATCGTTAACTTCAAATAATGATATGTGATTGAAAAATAATTTTTTAAATATTATATTAATTAATAAATTTATAATTTAAATATTATATTAAAAATTTTTAAAATTCAAATACTATATTAAATATTATATATAATTCAAAAATTATTCATGAAATTATCACATGCTATTTATTGATATGGCGTTTGATGCAAAAACTGAAACATATATAAGAAACAATAATGTGGTCTGGCAAGCATTAATATTGGGAAGAAAAATTCTTCAAAAAAATATATTGGGAAGAAAAAATATATAAAAATTCTGTCCTTACTAGCCCAAATTATTTCAAAATCATTTGATTCACTGATACATGAGTTATATCATATATATTTAATATATATATATTTTTTATAGAAAAAGATCACATTTTAAAAATAAAAAAAATTATAAATATTAAAATTCTAATCCCAAAACTGTTCTATATTTTAACTAATTCACGAATATGAGTATAAAGACATTTTTTTTCTAATTAATTGTTCTCTCGTTAGAAATTAGATATGACAATTTATGTTATTATATCGTGTAAAATATTATGTTTATATCATATTTTCATAAAAATTACGTATTATAATTCGTGTTGATATAAAAATATAAAATATAATTTTTTAATTTTATTAAACATATTTACATTTTTTTATAAAATTTTAAATTATATATTTTTATGTCTTTTATTTATATCATTTTGATATTATCTTTTCGTATCGTATTTCAAATTACAACTGAAAACATTGAATCAGATTATTATTTGTATCCAAACGTAAAATTGATTTTAGCAAGTAACTAAAATGGCCCCCACATTTATAACAATGATCATGAAATTACAACAGCGGTCTTCATCCTCCAATTAATGTATCCCAATTAGTCCAATTTTTTTAGCTGCTTTTGTTTTGATCAGCTTTAAGATTATTATTTGTCCTAAGTCTAACACTACCGCAACTTTGAATAGAGTGATAAATGAATTAAATATAAATAAATTTTTTTATAAATTTATGATTTATTAAATTTAATAAATAAATACAAATAAAGAAAAATTAAGTTTGTTTATTTTATTTGTCCAATGTTTATTCGTTTTACACTCTCGTGTAAATGTATCGAATATTAATGACCTTTCTTATATATCTTTTTTATCTATTCATTTAATTAAATTCTAAAATATTATTTATGATCACTTGTTAAAATTAATAAACCAAGAGATTCATGAACTTTTTGTTCTATCGACACCTATTATGTGAACTGCAAATGCATGTCTCCCTTATTCTGTGAACTCTCAGCTCATGCCTTTGCTTATTCAGAAATCAGGTCCAAACCCAATAAAACACCCGTTATAATTATAATTATTATATGAGAAGGAATCAATTTATATTGTATAAAATTAACAAAAAATTATATATTTTTTAATTATTAATTTTAATAAATTTAAAGATGAGAGATAAATAAAAATAAAAAAAATAATTTAATCTTATTTTTAGATATATAAAAATTAATGATGAAAAAATTATATAAAATTTTTTTATTTTATATTGTATAAATCAATCTCATATATATATATATATATATATATATATATGGATGCATGAAGTTGACTATGAGCTGAGTGTCTCGTCCATATCTTTTCTGACATACTTATATGAAAGTTTAATAAATGTTGGACTAGGAATATTTATCGTAGTGATTGATGAGCATTCATTTTTCTGAAGTCTAATAAGAAAATGACCTGCGCCACCCCCATCAGACCAAACTTTAGGAACTGGCGACAATTTGTGCCTCTTGCTAGCTACCTAGCTAGTTTGTCCTTTTATATATTTTTTCTCATTTCGAAAATTAATTAATTATCTTAAATACTGCTATTGGAATTTTTAGTTTTTGAGTTATAGAGGATTGACAAGTGTGAGGGTATATTTATAAAAATTAATGGCTATGTTATTTATTTAATAATTTCTAATTTGAAAAATTTTATTGGGGATCTGTATCTAAAATAATACTAATCCCGTTTAATTTTAGACATAATTATATGAATTTATCCAACTAATAACTAGTTCCTAATAATATTAAAATATAATCTCGTGCAGATTGCTTTGGTTGAAAATTGAGGCACATGAAATATTGCTAAAGAAATAATTCTATATATAGTACAAATGTACTTTTGTTGACATGCAACTTGCGTAGTGTAACGGGCATTGCAAAATTTGTACTCAATGACCGTCGGCTTTAAATTTCTAAATGAAACTAATTAATTGATTCATACAACTAATTTAAATCAAATTATTAATTTTTTTATATTTAAAATTATCAAAACTTAAATTTTAATCACAAAAATTAAAAATTCAATATTTTATTAACTAATTATATGATTGTTAGCAAACTAACACCTTTTTTTTTTAAAAAAATATGTGTATATATATATTTTGTATAGAACTATGACTAATTTTTTAAAGTGTATTAATTACTTTATTTATTTCAAATTGAATGATAATATTTGATACTTAAAAAAAAATGATATGATGTTTATGCTATGCCAAAAATTCTGAAAACTTAAAATTTAGAGTATAAAATATAAGAAAAAATCAATATTTATAGTATGGCATCATATACTGATTGATAACCCTTTTCTCTTTTAATTTAAACATTTTTCATGTTAATGAAATTTGTGACATTTGATATGTTGATTTCTTGGGCTGAGGCGTGTGCCGTGTGGGTTAATATATATATATATATATATATATGTATAAAATACTGGTCAAACTTAATTTAACAGTAACTAATAAATTAGGTGTCAGATTTTAATAGTTTGGCTGCTTAAGAATAGCTAGCTTATCAAGGTTCATGCAAGCGTTGTATTAAGTTAATTGTTGGCAAGCATTCTTTTAAGAGTTCATTAACTTTGAAGGTAACTTCAATAAATGCTTACAAATAAAACAAAGAAAATTAATTTTTTACCAAAAATTTAGTTAGTTCATGTAATCAATTTTAACAAATGATATTCAATATTCAAATTACACTTTAAAAAAAAATAGATGAAATTGGGGGAAAAGTAAGAATCAATTTGTTGATTGGAACTCCTTTCTTTAATAGGATCTTTTCATAAGCTCATTTAATTAATCTTCTCTCTTTGATGTATAAATATTGCTAGTGGTTTAGGTTAATTAATTAGTAGAAACAAAAAAGACTTTAGGGCAATCTTCCTTCAAAATATATGACATTATTCACATCTCTTCACATGCATGCATCAAGCATATCAATTCATACTATTAATTTTGACTCTCCCTAATGTTGCCAGTAGGTACTCTTTTATCATTTTTTTCCCTTTATTTTAAAAATATTTTATTAAAGATTTTTTAAAAATATTTAGTAAAATTTTTTTAAAGGATCTAACTTTTTAAAAGTGGGATCCACATTATACCTAATTTTTTCCTTTTCCTTTTTTATCATTTTCTTTTTTTTTCCAAAAATTTTAATTAATATTTTTTAAAATTTAATTTTTTATGTTGAACACACTTAATCAATATCCAATAAATTTTTATCTGTCTGATCGGATATGGATGTTTTTGTACAAAAATCGATATTAAATTAATTTGAATCGATTTTTGTTTTTTATAGAAATTGAGGATGGGTCAAAAATATATTTATGATATTTTTGTCCCAAACCATCCTATAATACATATAAAAGTATATATTTTATTATCTATTTAATTTTATATTTATAAATATGTATTCACTAATTTTTTGTTGAAAACTTGATATTAAGTGGATTCTACACACAAAAAATAAAATAAAAAAATTTATTTTTTATAAATTATATTTTATGAAATAAGAGACTAATTTATATATTCACGTGTTACTCTCATTTGAAGTTTTTTTTCTTAATTTTTTAAAAACAAAATTTTCAATAAAAAAAATCAATGAATAGGATTGATAATAAAAAAAAAATTATTGACATCGGCAACACGAGGCCACCACCTAGTAGACATATAGTTATAATAATATCTCCTTTGATTGCATTTTCTACCTATCTTGAAATGACATTTTGCTTCCAACTATCTTTAGTAAGTTCACACTTAATTTGTGTCTCTATCCACGATTTAATTGAGTTTGAAGATGGGGGATTAATTTTCCACCAAACTTGTGCAAATAAAATGATCCAAGGACAAAATCAAACAGATCTTTTTCTTGTTTGGATGGCCTGACTATGCATGCATACATATGACAGCAACGTTATAATCTATCTTTTTTTTTTTGTCTTAACAACACTTTGACATACAGCGTAAGTCATTGGAACATGATCATGAGAAATTATCATGCTTATTATTTGAAAAAAAAAAAATGCAATTTTATTGTTTACTTTATATTAAGAACACATTCATGCACCACTTGTACATTAATAATAATCAATTACGTATCCTATTTTGAATCATATTTCTTAGATTGAACATTCTGCCATTTTTTTTTTACTACCAGCAATTTCTACAAATCAGGGCGTTAAGAAAATAATTTCTTCATATACATATATGTTATTATTCTCACATATAGTAGGAGTTTTTTTTTTTTCAGTTGGCTTCAATTTGTTGAGCATGCATGATTTATACATATAGCAATTAATCAATTTGATCTCCAATGAAATGTGAAAACGAGAAAACATGAATTTAAGACTAATTCAATTAGATCATATAATTATTTTTAAAATAAAATATTTAACAATTTAAAATTTAAAATTTAATATTTACAATATTTGCCAACTGTTTTATATTGAAAGAAGTATGACAAACTTGTTTTGACATTTAGGTTTTCATACTTTTCTTAAGAGGGTTGCTAAGCTCCCGAGCACTTTTTTTGACTTTTTTCACGCAATGTCCTATATGCATAATTTGATGATAATATCAGTAATTAATAGTAAACTTTTCCCTTTTCTTCCCTCGACAAAAGCTTTAATTTTTTACTCCAGCGTCAAGGGTTTAGGTAACCTCCTAAGTAATTTCCCTCTGACTTTGTGGCAAAAATTTAAAAACAATAGAGAGAGAAAAGGAAGACAGAATTCTTTTTTCAAGCTTTTGTTCACATTTCCCCTTTGAATTTTTTTTATTACGTAAGGTTGATAGGAATTTAATTTTATTTTCTGAAACTAAAATTTTATTGTTCTACTAAGAAATCATATGGTGAGTAACTGCTGCAAAATTTTTTTTTTAGGATGTTTATTTATTGCAATGGATATCTGTTGAGCAATGAGTATTGACTTACTGTGATTATAATAAAGACTTGAATAATGATAATGATTGGAGTGATTTGGAAATTTTAAAAAATATATTTATAAAAATTTGGGGTGTTCAAAAAAATTTATGAATATCCAAATAATTTTTTCAACTTTTTTTATTATTTTTCAAAATTTAAGTATTTACAAACACCTTACTCATCAATTTACATCAGCCACTGCGTACAGTTGTTGGCATGCTACCTACTTTTATAGTTTTCAGTTTGAAATGTTAAATGGTTTTAAGCACCTAATTAGACTAAAATATTAATTTGGTACAATATAAACATGTTCAAGAATTAAGTTATCAGTTTGTTTGATCCGATGATTTAGTCCAACTCAAGTTGGATTTTAGATAAAATTTTTTAAATTTGAATCTAACTTTGCTAACAACATTAATAAATTTTTAATTTAATTTCAACCTAAAAATATAAAAAATTATTAAAATATTAATATAAAATAATTTTTTAATATTTTAAAATTTTAAAAATAGTAACAGGTTTATTTGAGTTCTTTCAAGTCGGGCCTTGAAAAATAAATTTGAATTGTCAACCTAACCCGACAGACACCTAAAGTAAAAAAAAAAAAAAAAAAAAATTATTTAAGTACACGTGCTTTTTAGTCAATCTGCGATTTTATAATAGGTGATTAATCAGTCCTCGCATTGAAGTGATGTTGTTTCTTAAAATGATAAAAAATTACGTTTATTTTATTTTATTTTATTTTGAATACTTATCATCATTAATATGAACAGTGAATCTAAATTATTAAATTATCTACTAATACTATTACATTTCTACTAAATTTAATATTGGATTATTTTTATGAACAATTACCTTAAAGTGACTGGTTCATGATAGAAATATCTTAAAAATCTGTAATAATTCGCATAGACATTGTGCACTCTTAACGTAATTGTTATTTGAATCTATCAAATGGGTTTTTTTTTTTTTTCCTTTTTTAAAGGAAAATAATCGCTTTCATTTGTTAAAAGGGAACTGTATGAGTTGTGCAATGAAGCTGGGAAAATCATCAACCCAGACTTCGATTTTCTGTACCATGGAGTCCGTGTTTAGCTAGGCTATGGACCGCCCTATTCCCTTGTTTTGGAACGTGCATGTGTCACGGGTCGAGACTCAAGCTCCGAACCCGCGCAGCTCCAGGACCCGGGCATTCACCCTTCCGGCGTCCCAGATCAGCCTTCCTGCCACGGTTCACACCCTTGTGAGGTATTGTCCGCTCTGGCCCCCCCCTGACCTCACGGTTTTGTCCTACAAAAGGCGCCTCACAAGGCGGAGATGGTGTGAACCCTTTTATACCCCAGGGACCTTCCTATTATGTTCGATGTGGGATTCAGGACTCCCCCTTAGGTCCGTGACATTCTCCCGCACCCAACCTCGTGACGCCCTCGTCACGGAGGCCGGCCACCCTGCCTACCTCTCTCGAGGCGCTCGGCGTGGATCGAACGGTTTAGGGCTGGCTCTGATACCACTTGTCACGGGTCGAGACTCAAGCTCCGAACCCGCGCGGCTCCAGGACCCGGGCATTCACCCTTCCGGCGTCCCAGATCAGCCTTCCTGCCACGGTTCACACCCTTGTGAGGTATTGTCCGCTCTGGCCCCCCCTGACCTCACGGTTTTGTCCTACAAAAGGCGCCTCACAAGGCGGAGATGGTGTGAACCCTTTTATACCCCAGGGACCTTCCTATTATGTTCGATGTGGGATTCAGGACTCCCCCTTAGGTCCGTGACACATGGACCTTCATCCATACAAGCCATCTTATCTCTTCCTTCTCCATTCATAATACCGATTGGTGAGAGGTCAGGCTCCTTGGTTTCATAAAAAATGATTCCTTCCAATTTTTTTTTTTTATTAACAATCTCTCTTTTTATTTAAACCTTTTTTTTAGGGATAAGATAAAAAATTTTAGTATTGAAATATTTTCTAATTTCTCTAATATCTAAGTAAAATTTTGAACAATATTTCTTTACTTGGAATTTTCATACTAATCCCTTAAAAACTTCACATGATATTTTTTTTATAAAAAATAATTATTAAAAAATAATCTCTAAGCCTTGAGACTAGTGGTTAAAGGCGTTTGAGGGAATATCAAGGGCCTGATTTTGAACCATGCCTCTCCCCTTCCTCTTATTTATATTAGAGTTTTGTCCTTCTGATGTAACAAAAAAAAAAATTATTGAGAAATCCTCCAATATTTAGGCATGTCCCAAAAAATTATTTTTATTTAGAAATATTAGTTTTATCTAAAAACAATTCTATAAATGCCATTTTTAGGGAAACAAAATCCGAGCAAATACCTTATGAAACAAAGATATAACATGAATGCAAATAAAATGCAAGCAATCAATTAAACTTTATCTAACATATACTTAAATTTTATTTTAATTCATTTTCATTAAAAAACCTTTATTTTGAAATAAAATGAAAATTTTAGTATCGAAATATTTTCTAATTCTTTAATATCTAGATAAAATTTTAAAAAAATATTTTTTTATTTATAATTCTTACGATATCCCTTAAAATTCATGCGTAATAGTCCTCCGTAAAAAGTAATTATTGAAAACCTTTCAATATCTAAGTAAGGTCTCAATAATTATTTTTACTAAGACTATTAATCATTGTTAAAAAAATGAATTTCAAAATTATCATTTTACCAATTCACATTTTTATATGAGGACATAAGATAAATAAATGATGTAAATACCAGCCATAAATCAAATTGACCTATATTATATATGTTTAACTCTATTTTTTTTCCATTACTCTTTTCTTTTTATGTATTTGCAAGAAAATTAAGGGTGAAATAAATTTTAAATTTTATTATTTTTTATTTATTTTGGTGAAGAAAAATTGCCTTTAATTTTCTTATATCTAGGCATAACTTAAGAAAATTAGTCTTTTAAAACGTGATTTGGATTTCCTCCAATATTTAACCACATATCAGGTATACCCACTTTTTTTACCTTATAAAAACAAACCTTTTTTTAAAAATCATTTCATCTCTTATTCAAAAAAAAAATTCATTTTCTCTTAGAACCAAAAGCCAGCCTTTTATTTCAAATCTAGTTTCTGGCGGCTGGCCTCCATTCTCGTCATTAGTGCCTTTGTCGACCAACACCTTTTCATTAAAAAAATTTCACTTAAAGCTCTACTCAGTCCCCTCTTCCCTGATTTGGCCTTAGTTATGCCTAAAAACCCACCAAATTTCCTTAAATCCATACCAAAAGTCACAGGTTCACTTCTTTAAAACACCCTTTTTTGTCACTCCTTTCAATTCCCATTTAAACTATGTTATTCACCTTTCTATAAACCCCTTATTCTTTAAACTTTGGGCCCTAAATCTTTTCCCAATACTCCAAACTGAAAACCCCAAAGGTTTATCTTTTCTCTTTTTCTTGATTTTTTTGTATGGTTTTTTCTTGTTACTTTAGAAAGATTGTGGCTAGGTTTTCCTTGCTACTAATAGATTGTTAAGATTTTTTTTTGTGTCTTGGGTGTTTGGTTGAGGTCTTTTTTTGTGTGTGGTAGTTGGTTTGGTTAAGGATGGCTGTTTATGAGAAAATGGGTGCTAGTGGATTTTTGTAGTGGAGGTTTAGTGGGTAATGTTTTCAGTTACTGATTTAGGCTTGGCAGTGGGCTTGAAGCTTTATTTAGGGGTGGGTTTTCTGTTTGCTTTCTTACTCGTTAAATGGGGTCTTGGCTTGTGCTGATTCTTTCTTTTTGTGGTATTAGGTGGTTTTGGTGATAATGGCTCTTGATATGATGGGTATTAAAGTGATGTGTGGTTGAAAATGGTAAATGAGATTGGTTTTTGATGTTACTAGTAGACATTAAATTTTATACGACACCACTAGACCACTTTTTTTAGTCATCACTAGCCACAACTACCCAACCATACCCAATCTTCTAACTATCCTTACCCTGCACCATACCCTGCTAGCCCTTTAACTACTACTATCATCCATGGTAATGGGGATTACGGCCAGAAATGTAGGGACTTACCTTCATTTACGCCCTATAAATATAGCTTCACAAAAACCATAAAAAAAAGAGTTCTTGCCCAAAACAATCTTACCAAAACAAAAAAAAAAAAAGAACGAAGACCATGCCAGAAGGAAAAACAATAGCCACAAAACAAAAAGAAAACCCTTGTTGGAGAATACCTAAAAATAAGTAAAATCATGATAGAGAAAAAACCAAAAAAGAAAAAATTTTTTCAAGTGACCAAAAAGTCAAATACCGAAATAAAAAATAAAAAAAAAACATAAATTCTTGGGAATGGGGAACCCAACCCCATCAAACTAAAATAAAAAAAAAAGAAAAAAAGTTTGATTGAAAATTAGAAGGTTGATCTAGAGTTTAAGATGAAATTTTAGGTGAAATGAAGCTAGATCTAGAAAAAAAAAAAAGAAAGAAAAGAATTCTGGGTATTTTGTTGGGTTCTTCGATGAACGACATGACGAACAGCAACCATCATTGGCGAACTAGGTGGCGACCAGCAAGGCAAAAGGTGGTCAATTTCTAAAACTAGCTGGCTCATTGAGTTTTTTGGTTATGAGGTTTTTTTAGTTTTTTTTTCTTAGAGAAAATGAAAGAAATGAGCTGAAAAAAATGGCTTTTATATAAAAGGCAAGGGGTAAAACAACGTTGTTTTAACCTTTTGATCTGTAACTTATGCACCTACATAGACCCAGCACCTCCTTCAGCCTTCAATATGTTCTATTGAATCACCCTTGACCAACCTGATCGAATCTCCCCATTGATTGGTTTAGTTTAGGTACCTTTTTTTTAATTTTTAATTTTTAATTTTTGATTTAATTTTTTGATTTTTAGTTTTATCATTTTAAGTTTTATTATTATTATTTATGCATTTTTAAAGTTTTAAATTTTCTAGAATAAATATTTGTTGCTTTTTTATAGTAATAATAATAAAAATGAGAAAAATCAATAAAGATAAACAATAAACAATAAAGATTAAATTTTTGATAATTTTATTAAAAAATTAAAATGAATCTTATAAAATAATAATAAAAAAAACTAAAGATGATGATGATGATGATGATGATGATGATGATGATAATAATAATAATAATAATAATAATAATAATAATAATAATAATAATAATAATAATAATAATAATAATAATAATAATAATAAATTTTATAAAAAAAGAAATATATGAAAAATTTTTAACTGATTTTTAAAAATCATAAAAAGGGAGCTTGTTCTTAATATCTGTCTAGATATTGAATTTTTAGAAAAGTTTGTATTTTTAAAATTTGAAACCCTAAAACTTTCAAAACCCTAAAAATCTAATATTTGAAACCCTAAAATTTTGAAACTATAAAATTCAAAACCTTAAAACTATAAACCCTGAAACCTCACACGAAGCCTTAAATCCTAAAAATCCATCAAGACCCTAAATCTAACTCAAACTCTAAATTCAACACACAACCCCAAATTATCACCGAAAAATCATTCAAATCTTAAAACCCTAACCTAAACCCATACCCAGAATCATTCCAAAATTCTAAGGATACGTGTAAAAATCTCACATGAAGTAATTTATTATTGAATACTACCTCAAAGATGGGGTATTTAAAAAAATTTATTTCATTAAGTTTTTCGTACGAGTTTTAACCTGTGATAATGATGAGATTAAATTAAAAAAATGAAAATTAGATCTTAAATATAAATAATCGTACCTAAACTCTATTTATATGTTGGAGAATCAGGGTGGTCTCATTATATTTAAAAACCCGATTTTAAAATTGCATTTCATTATCTTGCATAATATTTATTGGCATCCATGCATCTATTCATTATTATTTGTACTTGTTTCGTATGTTTGCACATTTAATTGTTGTTTGCTAGTTAACTGTACCATCATTTATTTTTTATGCATAAATATTTTTTAAGAAAATTTAGTTTTAAAATGTGTAATTATAAATAAATAAAAAATAACATCATAAAAGAAATCATTCTTGGCACTCTACCTAGATGTTGGAGAGTCACCAACAATTATCTTTAAAAGTGTTATTTTCATTTTTAAAAAATGTTATAATAAATCTTAGGCGAAAAGAATTATCTCTAAATTCTATCTAGATGTTAGAAAATTTTAAGATAGTTCTTTATCCAAAATATTTTTGCAATTATTCCTAAATAAAGGACTAATAAAATTAATTTTCTTTTCTAAAAAATGAGGAAAATTATTATTAAATTTCAAATCAAAATCATTTTATCCAACTACGAAGATAAAACATGATTAATTGGGACTAATTTTTATGGGCGTTGTGGGGGTGTTAATATTTTTTGACGTATAACTGACTCTTAAACTCAATTTTGTTCGTAGACCAAAATTATTTTTTTGATAAACTTTAAACTTGTTTTACTGTTTTATTAAAAATATAAACTTTTAGATGGCCAATCACACCCTAAAAAAAATTAATGGCAACTCTCATTTTTTTTTTTGATTTTATAATTTTAAACGTATGGTGGTCCAAAACCATTATGATAGCTTAGTGACTCTAATAGGGAGTGGGTTGAGAATCAAGCTAAAAATTAATCATGCATTATTCGAATTGTTGGATTTTATAGTTTTAGTTGATATTTAAATTTAATTCCCTTAATTTTAATTATTTCAAAAAGAAAAAAAAAAACATTGCATGTTAGCATCCTACATTGGTTTTATCATTTGTTTTTCTCTTATGTTGTTTAATTGATATGTCTCTTTGCACACACTTTGTATATTCGCTTGCATGCATGAGTTTTAGACTTGGGCTATATTCTTTTTAGGAGGAAATAAAGTAGCTATGCTTTTATGAGTTGATAATCTCTGTATTTGTTAGCAAATACTTTCGCTCAATTAAACCATTTCCTTTAGTAGCCTATGATGGGTGAGGATCGGAGAGCCTTACTAATCTATAATAGACGATAATGTGAGAAATAGTTTAGGAACCTTTAGATGTATAAATCCTAACCTAAGATATCGTGAGGTATAAGGATCCAGCCTAGGATAAAGTCATTCCATCTTTCTTAAGAAAATTACCTAAAGCAAAGACACTTTATATATTCTACTCTATTATATGTTATGCTTGATTATTTATTTATTTTATTGTTGCCTTCAATTTTGTTGCATGCATTATATAGGCATTATATTTTTTAAAGGGTTATTATTTTGGGCCAATCTTCAGCAAGAGAAACTCTTAGGAAGCCTATAGTGGTATCATTTGTGTGTAAGTATTATTTAGAGGTTAAGAACGAGTCAAAAAATACTAAAAAAAAAGGGACTGTTTAGAAAATAGTCATATCTCGACGCTTTCATAGTTAGTGTATATGGATTTCAGTCAAAGTGACATATCAAAATTAGAGGCTATCTGAACACAATGGGGAGTAAAGAGAAATGAATCTTTTTCTAAGAAATAAGAGATGTGGCATTGTTTACGTTTGTAAAAATTGATGAATTACTGATTAGATTCGTGATGCAATTTTGAGATCTATCTAATTGATACTTTATGTTCAACTAAGAAGATTTAACCCTTACGATTGAGGAGTATTCATCATTGCTTTGAATAAAATCCATCAGTCAGGATATGATCTACTAAAAAAAACAAAAGATAATCGAGTTTGGGAAGAAGTTGGTTAGGATCATAGAAATTGGGATCGAGAAAATTGATAAGCATAAGAAAGAAAAGAATGAAATAGAGTCAATTCCTTCAAATTTTTTGCTAGAGCACATAAAGAAACATTTGAATGATGATTGTGGGCAAAACATATTTGCTTTGGTAGTTTATGGGTTGGTAATATTTTCCAAGGTACTAGGGCATGTAAAAGTGTCCGTGGTTGATTTCTTTAAGCAATTGGGTAAGGGCATAAATTTGTTTCCAACCATCCTAATTGAAACCATCAGATCATTAAATTATTATCGAAAGAAAGGTGAAGGGTGATTCATATGATGTGTTTAGCTACTTTACATTTGGATTTAGAGTCACTTTTAGGGAAAAAATGTCATTTCGACCTTTCTCTACTTAGTTTATCTCGATTAAAGAGTTTGTTACTAAAGAATGACGAAGAGATTGGATCAAAAAGCATTGGATGTCATTTTTTTTTTAATCTCATGAGTGAGGCTATAACGTGAAGAGCCCCATGGATGCTTTCTTTCATCATATTATATAGTTATGGAGACAAACTATAGGTCCTATTGCTAGGGATATGGTTAACAACTAGTTACGTACCTTTTATGGTCTAGAGATAATGCGATTCTTGACAATTATTCCTAAGACTCATGGGCTCAACCTATTTGAATTAGATTATGGTGCACACAATTATATGAAGAAAGTTTGAGAAATCATCAAAACTTAAAAATAGATCAATCAAATGAATCCATCCAGGTATATGAACAATGTAGCAGAAGGATTTCTTTCATAGAGAGTAAAAAGAATCAATAAGTTAGGCCATTGCCAAAAGATGTTTCAGAATAGTTACCCACCCTTACATCGAAGTCAATGTTAATAGCCTTCAAAATTTTCTAGTAAGAATTTGAGGTAGAAAAGAAAAAAATAAAGAAAGAAAAGATGGTGATGTTAGAATAAGTTAATCAATTAAGATATGATTTAATGATGAAAGATGATGTATTACAAAAACAGGCAAAGAAACAAAAGGTATTGAAATGGGATTTGAAAGATCTTCATCAAAAAAACAAAAAACTAATATTAAATGTTGGGCTTTTAAGAAGATCCAAGAAGAAAACAAAGGATTTAAGAAAAATGGAGTACTAAAAAAGATAGAGCCAAAGAGAACAAGGAAGCTATTGTTGTTTTCACTCAAGACCAACAAGCATGAAAAGATAAGTTTTTCAAAGTTGTCGAAGAAAACAAGTAATTAAAGATCAAAATAAGGAAAGAAGAAAGTAAAAATTTTATTATGTAAAAGGCATTGGAACAAAAATTGATAATGTTAAAACATTAATTGGTCAAGAACCAAAATCATATGGACAAGATTCTAATGAAGTGGCAAGAAAAAAAAGACGAATAGGCCTATATCTACAACATAGAAGTAGAAGCCCGTGAAATGTAAAGAGTGAAAAGCTTAGGAAAGCAGCAATACATAAAACACTTGACCTATTAAATTTACAAGGCTATTCAAAAGGTGGGCAAAATGGTCAAGAAAGTAGAAGCACTTGAACGAGAGATTACACCTACCCAAGGCTATAGTCAGCAGTTATTAGATTTTCTATGTGAAGCTAGAGAACAATATGCTCAAGTTAAATGTTTTTATGATTTTAATTTAAGGATGATCAGATGATGTACAAGAATTCTTATGGTCAATGGAAGTTTTTTTTGTTTGGATTAATCCAAAACACAATTTACATTACATTAATTTCATGCATGCAATTTAATAAAAGTAATGATTAACAATAATAACAATGATATTGTATCGTGCGCTCTTATTAATGGTTAATAAACTAATGTTCAAGGATAGCAAAGCCAAAAAACCCAAGTTAATCAATCCTGTATAGATATAACATTCGTTTCCAAGCTTAAGTCATGAAAGGAGAAAATACAGCTAGGTTTGAGAGGGTAAAAAAGGCGTAAAAAGAAATAAGAGAAAGGGTAATAAAAATTCAGCAAAGTATTAAGGCATAGATGGCTGAACTAAAGCAGTTGTTACCCAGTTCATTAAAGGGTAAATGAGTTGTTGGTACATCAAGACCAAGAGAAAAAAAGATTAATGCAAAAGAATCGTTATACCCTTTACGGTTCACCCCATCTTATGCTCAAGCTCATTGTGGCATACATGTGTAGCCACAAAATGTACAACCTTACCCTTATTACAATCTATTTGCTTGTTAACCATAGATTCACTTGAATGCTAACTCGGATCTATCCCTGTTGACTCTATCTTGGTACCAAATCTAGATGACCTGATTAAATAAGAGAAATCACGTTACATATCAAAGTTGGTTATGAACTCAGAAATATGAAACATGTATGACCAACTTAAAGAAAGGCTTAGAGCAGTACAAAGTAGCGATATCTATAGGTTTATTAATGCTAATGAGCTCAGCTTGATACCTGACTTAGTTATCCTAACAAAATTTAAAACCCTAGATTATGAGAAATATAATAGAACAAAATGTCTCTTTGCTCACATTATGATGTTTTGTTTAAAGATGACAGGTTATACTCCAAATGACAAGCTCCTGATACATTGTTTCCAAGATAGTTTAATCAGATCATTAATAAGATGGTACGTACAACTAGATCAAAGTTAAATCCATTTGTGGAAGGACTTGGTCGAAACTTTCATTATCTAATATAAGCATGTCCTTGACACAACCCTTGATAAAGCTATTATTATAAAATATGAAAAAAAAGTCAATAAAAACCTTTAAGGAATATATGCATCAGTAGAGAGATATAGTGGTCCAAATCCAACAACCTTTAACTGGAAAGAAGATCACTATGCTATTTGTCAACACACTAAAAGCCCTATATTATGATAAATTGGTTAGAAATACAATAAAATTTTTTTTTAATATGGTGATTTTAAGGGAAATGATAGAGAATACCATCAAGAGTGGTAAAATTGAAGGACTTGAAAAGAATACAACAAATCTAAAAAGGAAATAGCATGAGACATACATAATCACTTACAAAAATTCCTCACGTCGTTCCTTTGTTCCATATAATCTAAACCCACCATACCTTTCCTATTACCTTACTACCAACAAAATCTTTCAAAAATCATATTATTACTAAATACCCCAACAGCCACCACACAGGCCGAGCTTTAGTCCTCAACCACCTAATTACACCTCTATACCTCTAACTCAATCGTTCGCCTAACTAACCCATCGAACCAATAATCAAATAAACCCACAAAATAATAATAATTGAGATAAGCCTTAGTTTGACCCAATTTTCATGTCTTACACCAATTTGTACCCCAGTTGATGAAAGGCCACCTTATTCCCTTATTTGTGTGGCACCTTTAAAGCTATCCTACTTGAGTTGGTATGACCCTAACGTCAAGTGCGACTACCATTATGATGTGGCAGGATATTCCAATAAAAATTGCACAGCACTTAAACATAAGGTATAAGGTTTAATAAAAGATGGGCTTTTAGCTTTTTATACCAAATTCAAGCCCAGTGTTAGTGGAAACCCTTTACTAGACCACACTGAAAAGAAGATTAATGTTGTGGGTAATGAAAAAAATATGAGGATCAAAAGATACATGGATAAAGTAAAGACTTTTTTGAACAGGTGTATGATTGTTTAATTAAGACAAGCATGATTCAACCGATATCTTTGGATGACAACAGAAGCCATGAAGACCATGACCATGTTTGTAAATACCATAGAGGAATGGTCGAACATTTGATCCAAAGATGTGAGGTCTTTCAGCAAATTTGCAAACTTTGATGGATGTAGCTGTAATAAAATTTTATGAAGAATCTGATGAAGGTAGTGTGAATATGATGGATGATGAGCCCCTAGCAAGTCTTTTATCCCCAAACCTCTAATGATATTATATGATGAAAAGCTAAAGCCTGTAATTAAGAAAGCTATCACTTTTTCTATGATGACAATAACTATTTATGGTCCTAGTCTATTCCCTTACCAAACTAATAAAGCAATCCCATGAAACTACAACTATGATGTCGTAGTTTGAGGACCCAATATGACCTAAAATGATCCAGGTATTGTCGTAACGATTTTACGATCTCCAAACAAAAAAAATTTTAAAATAAAAAAAAATAAAGAGTCGTTACCAATCTTTTTTAGGGTATGATTGGTCACCCAAAAGTTTATCTTTTTAATAAAACTATAAAAGTGGGTTTAAAATTTATCAAAAAGATAAATTTTTGGTCTACGAAAAATCAAGTTACGCTTAGGAGTCGGTTACACGTATGGAATGATTAATACCTTCACAATGCCCATAAATTAGTACCATTTAATCATGTGCTATTTTTAGTGTTAGATGAAATGGTTTCGATTTAAAATTTAATAATAATCCTTTTTTATTATTTTTTTTAAAAAATTAAATTTATCAAAATTATTTATTTAGGAGTATCGAAGAAGTCTTTAAGTTAAAGAATTATCTTAAAATTCTTCAACATTTAGGCAGAACTTTAAAAATAATACTTTTAACTGATATTTACTATGACATCCCTTAAAAATGAAAATAAAATTCTTTGGGAAGGATAATTGTTGATAACTCTCTAACATCTAAGTAAAGTATTAAGAATTATTCCCCTCGGAATGTTATTTTTGTTTTATTTTATAACTTCACATTTTTAAAGTAATTAAAAAAATATTTTGTGCAAAAAAAATGATGATATTATCAAATAGCAAGTAAAAATTAAAGACAAAGAAATGCAAATGAGTGCAAACAATAATAAGTAAATACATGTAAGCCAATAAGTGTTGTGTATGAAGAAATTTGAAATTGAATTCTTAAATATAAAGAGACCACCTTGACCTCCAACATCTAAACAGAGCTTAAGTGTGGCTATTCATATTTAAGATCCCATTTTATTATTATATTTTTTTTATTTGTTAATTTTAATCTGATGGTTAAAGCAAATTTAGGACTGGCATGAAAACTTAGTGAAATAAAGTTTCTTAAATACCTCATCATATAGGCAGCGTTTGAAAACAAATTATTTCAAGTGAAATTTTCATATGTGTTCCTAAGATTTTGGGATGGTCTTGGTTAGAACTTAGGTCAAGGTTTTAAATGTTAGGGTTTCAAGATTTTGAAGATTCAAATTTTAGGGTTTTGATTCAAGTTTTAAGGGTTTTAGGGCTTGAATTTTAGGGTTTAGAAAGTTTAGGGTTTTGATTTAGGGTTTGGGGATTAGGTTTTTGTTTTTAGGGTTTAAAGGGTTTAAGCTTTTGGTTTTATGATTTGGAAGGTTAGGGTTTTGATTTTAGTGTTTAGGGGATTTAGGGTTTAATTTTAGGATTTAGAGGTTTGGGGTTTTGATTTGAAGGTTTAGAAGGTTTAGGGTTTCATTTTCAGGGTTTAAAAGGTTTAGGGTTTTGTTTTTATGGTTTGGAATGTTTAGGGATTGGATTTTAGGGTTTTAAAATTTAAGGTTTCGATTTTAAGATTTAAAGAAAACGCAAACATCTTTAAAAATCTCCAACATCTAGGTAAATTTTCAAAGAAAATTCATTTTTATACTTTTCAAAAAAAGATTAAAAATTTTCATATATATTTTTTTATGTAAATTTATTATTATTAATAATATTATCAATTTATTTTTATTAAAAATTTTCATATATTTCTTTTTTATGTAAATTTATTATTATTAATAATATTATCAATTTATTTTTATTTTTGTTATTATTTTATTTTTTATTTTTTATAATTCCTTAATATTTAGGTGAAATTATATTTTAGGATTCGAGGTTTTTATTGCCTCCAACATCTAGGCAGAAAAAATATTTTATTCTTATTATCATTTTTTTTAGATTATTATTATTATTATTTTAAAGCATTTTTAGTATTTTTTTTTGTAATTATCCTACTTTATTTTCATTTTATTATTATTAAAAACAATCAAATATTTAAATAAACAAATTTAAAAATTTATCATGCATAAATATTAAAAAAATAAAACTCAAAATAACAAAAATAATAATATAAAAATTTAAAAATTTAAAAAAATAAAAAAATTGAATTGGACCAGTCAACGGTCTGGTTAATGCCAATATGGGTTAACTCAACGGTTTGGCAGTTTAGACCTATTCGAACTGGTTCACTGATAGTTCATCTAAATCGATTGAAGGCTGGCTAAAACGGGTTACTGGGTCGGGTTACGTGGATCCCAAGTCAGATCTAGGTCCACATGCGGATCCTATTTGGCCTAAAATAACATCGTTTTAGGTTTTAGCTTTCTATATAAAATCAAAAATTTTTTTAGGTCATTTTATCCTTTTTGCCAAAAGAAAATTTTCAAAGCTTTAGGGAGAACTCCAAGGACTCTACTGATATTTGGTCATCGATGTCCGTGTCACTGTGCTGACCACCGCACCGATCGCTGTCGATGATCGAAAAATACCAAAAAACTTCCAAACATTCACCTCAATGTAATCTTTCTAGATCCAATTTTTTTCACTGAAAATAGCCCCGATCGACATAGATTAAAATTTTTAAAAACGATTAAATTTTTTTATATATTTCTTTTTTATGAAAATTATTATTATTAATATTATTATCAGTTGTTTATTAATATTATTATTATGCTTTTTATTTTTTATTTTTTTATAATTCTCTAACATCTAGGCGAAATTATATTTTAAGATTTAAGATTTTTATTCCATCCAACATTTAGGCAAGAAAAAAATTATTTTATTCTTATTATCATTTTTTAGATTATTATTATTATTGTTGTTATTTAAAGCATTTTTAGTATTTTTTTTAGCTATTATCCTACTTTGTTTTCATTTTATTATTATTAAAAACAATCAAAATATTTCTAGACAGATTTTTAAAGCAAATTCGGTTTTTATAATTTTTAAAAAACAATCAAAAACTTCTAGACGGATTTTTAAAGCAAATTCGATTTTTATAATTTTTTAAAAATGATTAAAATTTTTTATATATTTCTTTTTTATGAAAATTTATTATTATTATTATTATTATTATTATTATCAGTTATTTATTATTATTATTATTATTATTATTATGTTTTTTTATTTTTTATTTTTTATAATTCTCTAACATCTAGGCGAAATTATATTTTAAGATTTGAGGTTTTTATTCCATCCAACATTTAGGTAAGAAAAAAATTATTTTATTCTTATTATCATTTTTTAGATTATTATTATTATTGTTGTTATTTAAAGCATTTTTAGTATTTTTTTTAGCTATTATCCTACTTTGTTTTCATTTTATTATTATTAAAAATAATCAAATATTTATTCTAACAATTTTAAAAATTTATCATGCATAAATATTAAAAAAATAAAACTCAAAATAACAAAAATAATAATATAAAAAAAATTCAAAAAAATAAAAAATAAAAAAATGAACCAGATCAGTCAACGGTTTGGTCAACGTCGATCTGGGTCGACTCGACGGTTTGACGGTTCAAACCGATTCGAACCAATTTACTGACGGCTCGTCTGGATCGATTGAAAACTGGCTAAAACGGGTCGCTGGGTCGGGTTGCACAGATCCCGAGTTAGATCCAGGTTTACGTGCGAATCTTCATTGGCTTAAAACAACATTGTTGTGAGCTTTAGTTTTCTATATAAAACCAAAATTTTTTTAGCTCATTTTATCCTTTTTACCAAAAAAAAATTTCAAAGCTCTAGGGACTCTACCGGAGTTTGGCCACCAGTGTCCGTGCCACTGAGCTAGCTATCGTGTCGACTGCAGTTGGTGGTTGAAAAACACCAAAAAACTCCCAAACATTCACCTCAATGTGATCTTTCTAGATCTGATCTTCTTTTCACCGAAAATAACCCTAATCGACTTAGATTAGGGCTCAAAGTTTTGGTATTTTTTTTATTTTTTTGAAAACCTAAACTAATGATCTCTTTTTTTGTTGTAGGAGTGCTTTGGCGATAAGGTTCCTCTTTACAGGGATGACTGTGTGTTTTTTTATTTTTGTGTATGTTTTGGCTTAGGTGTCTGTATGGATGGAAACTTGGCACTGGGTTTACGAAGTGGTGTCTTAAACGAGCAAATGCTATGGGTGAGAGGTTGAATAGGCAGATGAGTAGTTGTGGTCAAGCTAGGATTCGGTTTGGGTGCTAGGACTTTGGGTGCAAGCGTAAAGATCAGGGTCATTCAAGCCTTATGGTTTTGGGGTATGGGAAATTTAGGAGTTTTTGGAGGTCTGAAAACTGGGCGTCCAAGCTTGGGGTTTTTGGTGTGCTCGAGAGGTTTTCGGCAGAGGAAAGGAGCCAGGTGCTTTAAGGAGTTGGGTGTATGGGAAACAAGGGGTGCACATGGGTGAACAGGGTTTGTAAGGTATAAAAATGGTTGTAGGGGTGGCTGTAGAGCTTTGGTGATAGGACTGGATAGGGTATGGGTATGGGCAGTGAGGTGGGTGGCCAGTGGTGCCGTGCAAAGCACCACTGCCACCTCTGTCTCTTTTTTCTTTTCTTTTTTTATTTAATTTTTTTATTATTAATATATTTAATTATTAATTAATTCTAATATTAATAAATAAAACTTGAAAATTTAATCTAGTAGACCCGGATAAAATTTGGTGTCTACAGGTATGAAGAATATTGCAAACATAATAGGCATAAGAAGAATAACTCAAAGTGGTTGGTATTACACTCTTGAGATGTTCAAAAAGGCTAAAAAAGGGAAAGGTAAGGTGAAAGAAAATGATATAGTGGAAAGTCAAGGTACTCAATTAATGATAAACCCATAAATGCAAATTAAATAGCCGATATCAGAGAAAGAAGCTTGTGAGTACTTAAAGATCATCAAACACAGTGAGTACAACATGGATGATCGGTTAAACAAACTATCAACTCGCATTTCTTTATTATCACTATTGTTAAGCTTAGAGCTATATAGGAATGCTTTGCTGAAAGTACTTAATCAGGCTTATGTCAAACATAATATTTCTATTAAGAAAATAGATCACATGAATGAAAATATTATAGCCTTTAACTTTATTACTTTTAATGATGATGAAATACTTTTGGTGGGATGAGATAGTGTTAAGGTCTTGCACATCACTGTTAATTGTAAAACTTATACCATGACTAAAGTATTGATTGATAATGGGTCATTTATTAATCCTATGCCTATGACTACATTATCAAAACTTCTAGTGGACCCCTTCCACATGTGAAACAACCACATGATAGTAAAGACATTTGATATAGCATGAAGAGAGATAATCAATGATATAGGGATTCCATTACAAATTGGTCCATGTATGTTTATTGTCCCATTTCAGGTGATGGATATAACACCAACATATAGTTGTTTACCTGAAAGACTTTAGATTCATATAACTAGAGCTATACATTCATTTTTACACCAAAAGGTAAAGTTTTTTGTTGAAGGGAAACAAGTTTGTTTAGATGGTAAGGAAAAATTATTAGTAAAAACCTTAATTACTCTTTATGTTGAAGTTGCTGAAGAGGTGACTAAATGTTCATTTAGAGCTTTTGAAATATCAAATGCTACTTATGTCTGTAAATAGTCAAAGATACTAGTCTCTTGGTTATCAATGACTATAGATATGGTGATCAAGCAAACTATTGACAAAGGTTGGCAAGCAGGACAAGGTTTGAGAATGGTTTTACAAGGAATTAAGAAGGCATCAAGCACGACTAAGAATAAAGAGAGATGAGGTTTAGGTTGTAAATTTATTGCTATTGATAGAAGAAACATTATGCTAAAAAGAAAAAAGAAAAGAATGGCACACCTCAAAAGGCACAAGTCAATTGATGGAAGAATGGTGCTCCCCTATATGTATGAGACATTTTGCTTCGGCAAATATGTCCATCCTAGATCGCTAAAGGTTAAAAAGGGTGAGCCAGTAATGGGATTAGAAGAAGCTTTTTCTCAAGTTTGAATTGGTGCAGATGAGAAAGTTATGTAGGATGAAAAAATGTTCTTTTTTCTATTTCTAGGTTAAGAGATCCAAGAATGATGTACTGTTTCCGTTATCCTTGAATCGTTCAAACTTAAAAATTTTAATTGCTATTGCCCAAGAGCATACGGAGGTTAATGTATGAGCTTACTTTTATTATCCTAATAAAATGATAAATGTGATGCATTTCACATATACCATCTTCTCTATTTTTTCTTTTTTGTTGTTACTTATATTTCTTTTGCCTTTTCTAAAATCAGTCTATATTTTCTTATGATTGTACCCATTTTCAAGTTTTTTAATACTGAACATTCTGGATGACTAAGACAATAATGCCAGATTTGATTTCGAATGTTCAATTCATGTTAGCAAGCTTGATAATGATGTTAATTCAAAAGACTATAGTTTACCTTGTGATCTATTAAAACAGGTGAAGTAGGAAAAGAAAATTAATAACACTATCAATAATTTACTAACCTGTTGAATTTGAGGGGTGGTGAGAATAAGAAAAGTTAGGATCGGTATTTCATTATCATCAATTGAGAAACAGAAACTGATGGATTTGTTGCAAGAAATGTAATGTATTTGCATGGTTTTATCAGGATATCCTTAGATTTAGCACAGATGTGATTGAACATAAACTGGCTTTAAAACCAAAGTGCAGACCAATATAGCAAAAATTGAGACGTATGAAATAAAAAATGTTACTAAAAATTAAAAAAAAAATGAAAAAGTAGTTTGATGCGGGTTTTTTAGAAGTAACCAAATAACCTAAATGGGTAGGCAGTATAGTCTTGGTTCCTAAAAAAAATGAAAAGGTTAGGGTGTGTGTATACTATCGGGACTTAAATAGGGTTAGCCCAAATGATGATTTTTCGTTGTCTCATATCAATGCCTTTGTGAACAACACTACTAGACATTCTACCTTGTCATTCATGGATGACTTTTTCAATTATAACCAAATCAAAATAGGTAAAACAGATATGAAAAAAACCACATTTGTGACAATGCGGGCTACATTTTGCTATAAAGTCATATCTTTTGTGCTAAAGAATGCTGGTACCACATATCAAAGAGCAGTGGTCACTTTTTTTCATAATATGATGTAAAAAGAGATAAAGATATATGTTGATGATATGATAGCTAAGTCTCAAGATGGTGAAGATCATGTTGCTAATCTCATAAAACTTTTTGAAAGGTTATAGAGATATCAGCTTAAGTTGATTTTGACCAAATGCACATTCAATGTTAAATCTAAAACATTGCTAGGATTTATAGTTAGTGAGAGAGGTATAGAAGTAGACCCTAATACGATTCAAGCCATTCAAGAGTTGATAGTGTCACACATGCAAAAAAAATGAGAGGCTTTTTAGGGTGATTGAATTATATTTCTTGCTTCATATCTCCACTTACCTCGAGATGCGATTTGATCTTTAGGTTGTTTTGTAAAAATTATCTTGGTAAATGGGACGAAGAATGCTAAAATGCCTTTGAAAAGATTAAAAAGTATTTGACAAGCCCACCAGTATTGGTACCACCAGTTGTAAGAAGGCCATTGGTTTTGTATCTAATAGTATAAAAGAAATCGATGAGATGCATACTAAGGCAAATGGATAAAATTGGTAAGAAAAAGTATGCTACTACTATTTAAGTAAAATGTTTATAGAGTATGAGGTCAAGTACTCCTAAATAGAAAAATATGTTATGCCCTAGCTTGGACTACCAGTAGGCTCAGATAGAACATGCTCTATCATACGACCTGACTGATATCAAAGTTAGATCCCTCAAGTACATTTTTGAGAAACCATCTCTGTTAGGTAGGATAATGAGATGGTAGGTCTTGCTTTCAGAATATGATATTGTATATGTGGTACAAAAATCCATAAAAGAAGTGCAATAGTTAATTTTCTTTTTGACTGAACTACAAAATATTATGAACCCGTGAAGTTTGAATTTCTAGATTAAGACTTAATGGCAATCTTGCAGGATGAAGATGAAGAACTTGTAAGAAAATTGTGGAAGATGTTTTTCGATAGGGTATATCTACTATAATGGATCATGGCATTAGAGCAATGCTAATATCCCCGAAAAGAAATTACTATCCCTATATTACAAGGTTGGATTTCAATTGCACAAATAATATTGGTGAATATAAAATATGTGCCATGATTTTATAGATGGCCGTTAAAAAGAAGATTGAGGCATTATAAGTATATAGAGATTCAACCTTGGTTTTTTTTAATAACTAAAAGGCAAATGGGAGACCACAGACCCGAAATTAGTATTATACCAAAGTCACATAATTAACTTAATAAAACAATTCAAAGAGATCCAATTTCAATATGTTTCTTGAAGAAAAAATTAGATTATTGATGCCTTGACTACTTTGACAGTAATGTTTAAGTTAAATAATAATACATGAATCATGCTCATCAAAGTACAAATGAGAGATTTATCGACCCACTATTCAAATGTGAAAGAAGAGGTAAATTGACGACTATGGTATTATGATATGTGTAATATATTAAGTGTCAAAAATATCCCAAGCAAATAAGATCTCAAAACTTGAATCAAAGGTTCCCTTAAATATATTAGTGGCTGCAACCCAAACTTTGACTTGGTTATTCGAAACTTTAGGCAATTAAAAGTTGATATTCAAAGAGGTTATAACACTTTCAACCCTAATATTTTAATCAATAAGAATGAATCAAATTAAAGAATAATATTAATTTTAATTTGGTAAAAAATAAGATTGGAAATTACGGGTCGAACATGTAAATGAAGGAAAACAAAAAAGGACAGAAAACAGCAGCACATGGGGAAGACCAAATCATAAAATGAAACAACCGGGAAACTGACAACATTGTAACCCGCAGCGCCCAATTGCCCATTTCTCCCCAAACCCAACCATCCATGCATGCACTTTGCAAAACAACAACAACCTAAACATTTTTGACTCGTCTCCTGTCCATTTTTGCTCACGCGCCCTTTCTCCTGTCCATTTTGCTCACGCGCTTTCCCCAACAACGCTTTAAATATTCCCTTCCCTAAACTCTCGCTTCTCCACTCAACCCCCGAAAACGGTTCTGCCCACGACGAACAGTAATCGTTTCCTGCTTTCTCCTTTCATTCCTCTTATATTCTCCTCCTCCGCCGCCGGCTTCCGTCGCCACCTACACCCAAAATGGAGGCCTGTCGGCGATCATCTACTAAACCCGTTCAATCTCTCAAGCCAGCAAAAACGATTCCCTTAGAGGAAGATCCTACCAAAGCCTCCGACGCATTACCTCTTCCTTTGTATATAACCAATGCGGTGTTCTTCACGCTCTTCTTCTCTGTGGTTTATTTTCTTCTTTCCCGTTGGCGAGAGAAGATCCGAACTTCCACTCCTCTCCATGTCGTCACCTTTTCCGAGATCGTCGCGATTCTCGCTTTTGTCGCCTCCTTTATTTATCTTGTGGGATTTTTCGGGATTGACTTTGTTCAGTCTTTGATTTTCCGACCATCGACTGACGTTTGGAATTCCGAGGACGATGATGAGGAAAATGAAGTTTTGCTTCGTAAAGAAGATGGCCGTAAAGTCCCTTGCGGCCAAGCTCTTGATTGCTCGCTTCCTCCTCTGCCACCTCCGGCACCGATTGTAACTACCCAGAAAGTGTTCAATGAAAAGCCTGCGACAGTTACAACCGAGGAAGACGAAAAAATAATTAAATCTGTAGTGGCTGGAACAACCCCTTCATATTCTTTGGAATCCAAATTAGGTGATTGCAAGAGAGCGGCTGCGGTCAGGCGTGAGGCGTTGCAGAGGTTAACTGGGAAGTCATTATCAGGATTGCCTTTGGATGGATTTGATTACGAGTCGATTTTGGGGCAGTGTTGTGAGATGCCGATTGGGTACGTGCAGATTCCCGTGGGAATTGCCGGGCCTTTGTTGCTTAATGGAGGAGAGTACTCGGTTCCTATGGCAACCACGGAGGGGTGCTTGGTGGCTAGCACTAATAGGGGATGTAAAGCTATTCATTTGTCTGGTGGAGCTACATGCGTTCTATTGAAAGATGGAATGACTAGAGCTCCTGTTGTAAGGTTCGGTGCCGCGAAAAGGGCAGCTGAACTGAAGTTGTATTTGGAGGATCCTGACAATTTCGAGACTTTGGCTGTTATTTTTAACAGGTTTGTTGAACATTTTTCGAAATCCAGACTGAATGATTTAAATGCAAGCTAATATTGGTGCTGGTTTGTTGAAAGTTTTGGTTTTCTGGGTGGTTGCAGATCTAGTAGATTTGCTCGACTTCAAGGTATCAAATGTGCCATTGCTGGGAAGAATCTATATTTGAGATTCACTTGCAGTACTGGTGATGCTATGGGGATGAACATGGTTTCCAAGGGAGTCCAAAACGTTTTGGATTTCCTTCAAACTGATTTCCCTGACATGGATGTTATTGGCATCTCTGGTGAGCTTCATTTGCATAGACTTGTAATTATGTTATTCGTCTTTTTTATTGTTTTAGCTAGATCACTGAATTTTTATGGATTTATGATGGATATAGGAAATTTCTGTTCCGACAAAAAGCCAGCTGCAGTAAATTGGATTGAAGGACGAGGCAAATCTGTTGTCTGCGAGGCCATCATTAAGGGTGATGTGGTGAGGAAAGTCTTGAAAACTAGTGTTGAATCTCTAGTGGAGCTTAACATGCTTAAGAACCTTACTGGTTCTGCTATGGCTGGAGCTCTGGGTGGATTTAATGCCCATGCCAGTAACATTGTGGCTGCAGTCTATATAGCTACTGGCCAAGATCCGGCTCAAACTGTCGAGAGTTCTCATTGCATCACAATGATGGAAGCTGTTAATGATGGCAAGGACCTTCACATCTCTGTTACAATGCCGTCCATCGAGGTAATTGATTGTATTGCTGTCTGATTATCAAACACAAGGATTTTCACTGTCAAAGTTATCTGTCAAGAGTAAAACTGTTTTTAACGGTACCTGAATATTTATTCAGTGCCTAATATCTATGTTGCTGTCTGATTTATCTTTCAGGTTGGCACTGTTGGTGGTGGAACTCAGCTTGCATCTCAGTCAGCCTGTTTGAACCTGCTTGGGGTCAAGGGTGCTAGCAAAGAGTCACCTGGAGCAAACTCTAGAATGCTTGCAACCGTTGTAGCTGGTGCTGTCCTTGCTGGGGAGCTGTCACTCATGTCCGCACTTGCAGCAGGCCAATTAGTCCGGAGCCATATGAAATACAATAGGTCCAGCAGGGATGTTTCCAAGGCTTCTTCATAGAAAACTCGTAATGAGATATTGCTAAGGCTTTTCCAAGCCTGAAATTAGTATGAAGTTGCAGATCCCATGGTATAAACCAATCGAAGCAAGGACACATCATCTCTTTGTAATAAGCTAAGGAGATATCATCTCTTTGTAATTTTCTTTATTTATATTTTGTATTTTGTATTTTGTCTTTTCTTTCTTATTTTTTATTTATATTTAGGAAAAGAAAAAAAAACGAAGCCATGTAATCTGAGAATTGTGTAAAATGACATAATTGTTAATTACTATTTTTTCCTCTTCACAATAAATAATTAATTAAAGTAGGTAATACATATATAATGAAGTAAATAAAGATTAGTATTTTTTTTTTATTTCAATTAGGTGGGTATCTGCATGTTGTCTGGATTAAAAATTTTTTTTTCTTATCTCTATTCACCAAATTTTTTTGTTAAAAAATTTACTTAATTTAAAAAATACTGGAAAGGAAATTAAAGAAAAATAAAAGAAAGCAATAAAAATAGAAAATTTTTTTTCTTGTTTAGATAAATTTTTAATTCAAATAAAAAGAAAGAGATGAAAACCTAATAATTTTTTATTTTCTTTTTACTTTTTAACTTTTTTAATACTTCAATTTGAGAGAAAAATACTAGAAAAAATTAGAAAAAATTTTATTTTTATAAAAATATTATTAAATCTATATTTTTATTAACATTATTTAAACTAGCTGTATCATGATAATTTTACAATGTTTTCCTGTCAACCTTTTTTTTTTTTGATTAAGTGTAACATGGCTCTTTTAATATAAAAATTGTTAATAAATAATTATTTTAATGATTTAATTTTTTTCTAAATGATTGAACATGATCAGACATATATAATAATTTTTTTTAGATGTATGAACTTATTTTTTTATATTCATAACTTTTACGGTTTTTTATCCTTTTAAATATTTATTTTTTTATCTTTATTTATGTTAAATCAAATAATGTATCATTATTAATCATGTAAATTCAATAAAAAATTTAAAGGTTCATGGTTTTTTAATTTCATGCTAAAAAGCTATATCTGAGATTTGGTTACTATTTTTATGGGATGTCAAATCATTACCTCACAATTTTTAACTTAATCCCAACGGTTTTTATGTGCTGGATAATTACTTGCTATCTATTCAGGTCGGGGTATACCTATTGAGATTTGACAATCTGTTTCCAGATAGGTGGAAAAGAAGGGCTATTTCCAATGTTATTGGAAGCATGAGATCATAGATGGTTAAGAAATAAGCTCAGTTAGCTTCTTCTTAGTATTTGTAAAAGGCATAAAACAGAGAATTTTTTAAAGATCTAATAAAATGAGCATTTGCAACAACTAACTTCAACTTTTGATGAAAAATAGTAAATGCAAATAGAATTACAAATGATCTAGAATATGGTTGTTAAATTTTTTTATTAATTTTAATTATCTAAATAAAAGGTACATATATTTTTTTCTTTAAAAAATTTTTATTTTTTATTTTTTATTGATATCTATCTAAACATAATGTAAAAAAAAAGTATCTTAAACTCATTTCTATCTAACCATGATTTTGAGAAAAAAAAATATTCACATTCTAATCTTGATTTAATAAAACTGTTTTTATTAAATCAGGATGACATGTGAAAGATCTTTTGTAAAGTAAAAATATGAAAATTTATATAATTAATTAAAAACAAAAAATAAAAAAGCTCAAAAAATTTTAAAAAATATTTTTTTAGCCAATAATATCAAATGGACACATACAATTTTTTATTTTTTAAAAAATAGATAATTAGTTAAATATGTAAAGTAAAAAAAAGGAATTTTAAAATTAAAAAAAAAAAGAAAAAAAAAGAAAAAGGCACTATCAAATGGCAAGTTTTATAGGAGTCAAAATTACCAAAATTAATGTTATAGACAAGCAAATACATTACATCTTTTTATCTTTTTAAAAGATAATTATTATCTTCGTATAAAATAATCATAAAGTTAATAAATAATTGGATAAATAATAAAATATATAATCAATTTATTCATTGAATAAAAGAATTACATAAATGAAAAATACATACATAATTAATTATATAAAAATATATCCTAAATAATGAAGCGAACAAGTATTACTTTGTTAAGTTTCAATATATGTAAATATATTATTATCAATTTCTTAAAAATTTTATTAGACATATTATTATCATTTTTAACAAATTTATTAATTTTTAATTATTTATTAACTAAATTATTATTTAACATAAGAATAATTTTAATAATTTTTAATTATTTATTAATTTCATAAATATCAATACTTTAAATTTTTATTATATACAAATTTTAATTTAATATTCTTAATTATCATTTTTTCCTCTCACTACTACTATTATTTTTATATTTAAACATATTTCATTATTGATTTTAATCTCATTTTTAAATTAATTAATTTCACTTCCATTATAATTAACAATCTCACCTTTTTTTTTATCCACCCAGAGCCTAGTTTCACCACTATTAGCTGCTATTCTTGCCCATGTAAGGGCGGCTTCATTCGCTTCTCTCCTTACATGGACACATCTTGAATCCACCATAGTTCTCATCTTCAATTTTGCATCTGCAATAACATTACCTATGGTAGAAAGGTCGTTTCCATCATCTTGTATCCGGTTGATTATGCTCAGAGCATCTCCCTCTAACTCGACTCTGTTGAATCCCATTTCATTAGCAAAATCTAGCGCTCTAACTGCTCTCAGTCCTTCCACGTGCATGGGGTTGTCCGTGTGAGGCTGGCGTTGACATTGTTGCCAAAACTCTTCCTATATTATCTCTAATAACAACTCCAATCCCACCTATCCTGCTTGCTGCCCTCGCCGCATCATCAAAGTTGACCTTGTATCGGTTTCCGGAAGGTGCTTTCCACCTTGTCCCCTCATGCCGACTCCTTACAACCTGTATCTCTTGAACCCTCTGGCACTCATCCAGGAAACTTTTTGCATACAGGGCTATATGCTGTGGAGATCTGTGGATATTATTTTTTACTTCATCATTTCTGCTCTTCCAAATCGCCCAACACAAAGACTGCCACATCTTATATTCATTTTCTTTCATACCCCCATGATTGAATTGCTCCGGTTTGATATATTCAAAAATGTACCACCCAGTTTGCAGTTTCTTCGTTCCATGATTTTCCTTTTCTTTAAATTTCCATAAACTGGTAGTATTCCACGCATGAGCGTCCATCCAAATACTTTCACCTTACTGGGTGTTTGAGCCTTCCAAAGTTTGCGTCATATCTCCTTCCTGCATCTTCTTCCCCCCTTCAGTTGACCCATGAGCATCTTCGATGGTTCGTTCCTTGCTACACAAAAACTTGCATCCGCTTTTAACGCTGTAACTTCCATCATGTGTAAAATGCCACACCATCACGTCCAAGTAACTACTTCTGCTAAGAGGGATTGCTTTGATCTCCTCTGCTGACTGGATTGAGAATAGTGCGTCAACCTTCTCTTCATTCCATCTGTGCCCTTTTCCAATCTATTAACTCGTGTTCCACAGCCTCATCTTCAATCATCCCCTCACGTGGTTGAGGTTTAAAGCCTGTAATAGTTGGAACCCCTCTTGTCAGTCCACATGTTAAATGTTAACCCGTTACCAACCCTCCACCTAATTCCACCTACCAGCACTTTTTTACTCAAACAAATACTTCTCCATGAGAATGAGGGAAGATTGCCAAGGTCAGCATCTATAAATGACGTTTTGGGAAAGTATTTTGCCTTCAGGACTCTGTAAACCAATGACGTCGTATTCTGAATGAGTCTCCAACCTTGTTTTGCAACCAGTGCTTTGTTGAACAGTTCAAAATCTTGGAAAATAATGTCGCCCTCCAGCTTGCTTGTACACATGTCTTTCCATCGAGCCAGTGACTACCTCTACTTGTTGCACTCTGCTTCCACCAATAATTGCAGATTGTCTTGTTTAGTTCATGACATAATCCTTGTGGGAATAAGAAGCCGGACATGGCATAAGCTAAGAGTGATTGTAGAACAGCCTTTATAAACGCTTCCTTACCACTTGAGATATCCATTGGTTGCTCCAGCACTGTATTCTTTTTTTCATTCTGTCCACAATATCCTGGAAGGCTCTCCTTTTATTTCTCCCAACTATCATTGGCAAACCTAGATATTTCTCTGGGCTGCTTGTCACTCTGATTCCAAAAAGCTGTTTGACCATCTCCTTTATATCATCTCTAGTGTTTCGGCTGAAAAACAAACCGGTTTATCATAGATGATTGTCTGCCTCGACCCATCCTCATAGATCTTTAGCAAGCGCTTCACTCTTTCGCATTCCCTTTGGTTTGCCTTAATGAAAAGCAAACTATTACCTGTGAAAAAGAGGTGATTGATCCTTGGGCCATTCACGCTAGCTCTAAAACCTTTAAGATTCCCCCCAGCTGGTTTTTTATTAGCACTACTAAAAGTCTCTCTGTACATAGAATAAATAAATATGGTGAAAGGGGGTCGCCTTGTTTGAGACCCTTTTCTGGATGAATAAGGTTAGTAACTGTGCCATTAAGAATCACCCTATATGTGAATGAGGAAATACAGCGCATGATAATGGACACCCACTTCTCACTGAAACCTAATCTTTCCATCATAATTTTTAGAAAGCTCCGTTCAATCCAGTCATAAGCTTTGCTTATATCTAATTTTACCGCTCCCCATCCTTCCTTTCCTTTTTTCTTTAGTTTCAGAATGTGTAAAATCCCGTAGGCTATAAGGACATTATCGGTTATAAGCCTCCTTGGGACGAATGCACTCTGATTTTCGCTTACAAGGGAAGGGAGTATATGTTTTAGCCTTTTAGCAAGAGTTTTAGCAATGATCTTATAAATAACATTACAAATGCTAATAGGCCGAAACTGTGACATACTTGTAGGGTCTTTCATTTTAGGGATAAGGACTATGTTTGTATTGTTAATATCATCCAACCTACCCTCCCCATTCGAAAAAAACAAGCAAAACTTAACATCTTAACCTGTGACATGCCAATATTTTTGGAAAAATAAAGCGGGCATACTGTCGGATCTTGGTGCTTTTGTGGGATGGATTTGTTTAACTACATCATACATATCCTCGGCTATAAACTCGGTAAGGAGGAAGTTATTCATCATCTGACACACAAGGTTTTACTGCACTCATGATTTCATCAAAATTTACAAGTTTTTGAGATTTGAATATCTCCTCAAAATAACCCACTACATGTGAACTCATCTCATCCACCCTTTCCAGCCACTCCCCATTTTCATCCTCCAACCCTCTTATGGTGTTTTTTAGTTTACTTTGTAAAGCCTGTGGTGAAAAAAAGCAGTATTTCTATCCCTATCTCTTAACCAGTTTATTCTTGACCTTTGAAGCCAGAATGTTTCTTCTTTTTCCAGGAGTTCATTCAATCTTTGCTTGATATACTCCTCGTGGCTATTGCTCATTTCGTCCCCACCATTGGCCTTTAACTCTATCAAGTCTTTGTTTAATGCCTCTATTTCCTTGTGGTCCCCATTAAATTTGTCCTTACTCCACCACACAGGCCTTTTCAGCACACCGTCCATCCTTCCACGTGTACAACCCACTTTCCCATCATTCCAGGCTTCCTTAATTATCACCACACAGCTTGGTTCTTTGGCCCACATGGCTTCAAACATCCTTCCACAACCCTTTCTCGTCCATGCCGCTTTTGCCTATTCCCTTTAGTATCTAGCATGATTGGAATATGGTTTGAAAGTGTGGAAACTAAATGATATAGTGCATGATCTAGGAACAACGAGCACCAACTTGGGTTTGCTACTCCCCTATCCAACCTTTCTTTGATTTTTGTTCTGGCCTCTTTACCTTTATCCCACGTGAACTTTGTCCCCTTGAAACATATGTCAACCAAGTTTGCATCCTTCATTGCCAACCGAATGCTATTCATCTACCATTCCGGTCTTGGATTGCCCCCATGCTTTTCGTCGCTCCATAGTACCTCATTAAAATCTCCTTAGCAAATCCATGGTCTGTTATTTACCGTAGCCAGCTCCCTCAACATTGTCCATGCATTGTGCCTCAAATTCACATTTAGGTCCCAGTAGAAGCCAGTAATTCACCATTCACTACCATTCTTATCTGTGATTTCTACATCAATATCATATTTATAGAAGTTTAGTAAGCTTAGTGTTACCTTTTCTTTCTAAAACAAAGCAAGTCCTCCACTACGTCCTATTGCATCAACTCCTATTACCCCATCCATTTTGCACTTCCGTTTGACTCTATCTAGTGCCTGTGTTGGTAAGATGGTCTCACTCAGAAAAACCACCTTGAGATCTTCTCTCTTCAGCATTTTCTGAAGAGCTTAAATTGTCCAAGGGTTCCCAAGCCCAATATAGTTCCAAGATGCACACCTCATTGAGCTCGACGAGATTGGGACCCAGTCTCCATTTGAATAGCACTATTTTCGAACAATGCCCAATCTTCGTTCCTAGTTTTTTTTATGTATGCTGTCGATTTCCATATCTACTGCCTCTTCAACTCCCTATTTCCTCTTACTTAATTCTATCTTCATTCCACTTCTATGTGCAGCAGGTGCACGAGCCAACTTCTTCTATTTGGCTTTCTGCGCTACTCTGGGTTTTAGTACATTCACTCCGTAGGTTAATGCAACCATCGTTTTCTAGGCTTTGATGATTGCCACCCCTATCCTCGTGTTACTTAACCTTTTATTTCTGCGAATAATTGGTCACTACATGGGAATAAAGTCTCATTATCATGGCCTGTGCTTTTGGCTTCCTTCATTATGCGAGTCCCACAATCACTCATATTATAACTAATTGTTGCCACGTCCCATTCGTTTTCCCCTATCCCGTTTAAATACCCTGTGGGCTCCTCATTTGTGATTCCTTTTGCATGGGGCCATCATACAAGTCACGTTTGTTATTCAACTCCAATTCCTTTGGTACGGAACCACACTCATTATCTCCTATATTTCCTATTCCCGTATAAAGGCCCCATCTTTGGTATCCCACCTTTTTTGCTGCTTATAATTGGAATTACCGGTTATCACGTGATTATGATTGGCTTCGGCCCCAAAATTACGCTAATAATCTTCCCTCTAAGGATCAGCCATAGTGTCACGAACTAAGCTTTCTCTCAACAAACAATAAACCGTGCGGCACTTGAATAGACGCTCCCACCCAAGTCAACCTTCAACAGTTCAATATCTGAACAAATAACCATAAGCCATGATTAATTTTAAGCATTCACAATAAGGTACATTATATCGAGATCAATCTCAAACACACACAAGAAGGCACATTCACATCGAGAAAAAAAAAAGAAAAACACATCGAGGCAACAATCGAGACATTCAATCGGGGTGAATTTTATTATAATTGAGAATCATACATCGAAACTTTCCACCATCACCAGGGCCAGGGGGCAGCCCTTGGTGGATAGCCTAGGTCCGCATAGCAACTGGTGAGACAGCCCAACAGTATGCTGCCGGCTCACCCCCTCTTAAAGAGCCTTAGAGATTTTAGAGCTATGCTACCACTAACCATTACAATGTTTGAAATAGGGACACTTTTCTTAGCACAAGAGATCTACCCGATCATGGCCCTATACAAGGTGGCTCATGACAATCTAAGCCCCGGTCATGGCCCTATACAAGGTTGGCTCATGACATCCTCCCCCACCTATTCTATCGACGTTCTTGTCGACTTGCTGGCTTGAAATTCTTCAATCTTCTTTTTGAATCTCTGGAGGTCGTGTTCTCTTTTCCAGCTGGTTTCTTCTAGTCCTAATCCCTCTCACTTTACTAAGTATTCCTGAACTAATCTTTGAGATATCTTGGTTTTTCTGTCGGCTAGGATCTCTTCGACTCGATGCTCTGAGGGTGGCTTCATGGTGATGACGGCTCTGGTTGGCTCCCTTTGGTTAGCATCTGTATGATCTGCATGGAAAGGTTTTAGGTTACTCATATGAAATACTGGGTGCACCTTCATCCACTTTGGTGGGTCGATTTTGTAAGAAACATTCCCCACATTGGAAAGGATCTTCATTGGACCCTCATATTTGCCACCAGTCTACGATCTCTCTTTTTCAAGAATCTGGTTTGTTCAGAGACTAGTCAAATAAGAACCATATCACCAATTTGGAATTATTGAGCCCTGCGACCTTTGTCTGCCCATTTCTTCATTCGCTTTAATGCTTTCTTCAGGTAGGCTTGTGCAATCTCCGTGTTTTGTTTCCACTCATTGTCGAGGTTGAAAGTTCTTGGATTTTTCCCTCTATATTATTCCAAAGAAGTGTGAGGTAGCCTTGGTAATTGTCCGGTGACCACCTCAAATAGGCTCTTGTTGGTGGAAGAGCTTTTGTTGTAATTAAAGCAGAGTTGAGCAACGTCTAATAACGAAGGCCAGTTCTTCTGATTGGTTTGAACAAAGTGCCTTAAGTATTCTTCTAGTAGTCCATTGAACCGTTTCGTTTGACTGTCGGTTTGAAGGTGGTAGCTTAAGGAGATGTTGAGTTGGGACCCCAATATCTTGAAAAGTTCTTTCCAAAAGGATCCCGTGAATCTCGGATCTCTATCGCTGATAATATTTTGAGGGAGGCTTCAGTATTTAACCACATGTTTAAACAATAGTCGAGCTGTGTCTTCCGTTATACAATACTTGTGAGCGGGAATGAATATGGCGTACTTAGAGAACCGGTCAATCACCACTAAAATAGCTTCAAGATTACCAACATTAGGTAGGCTCAAAATGAAATCGAGAGAGATGCCTTCTCACGATTTGGTGGGTACCGATAGTGGTTCAAGCATACCTGCAGGTTTCTTTTTTTTAACTTTATCTTGTTGGTAAATGAGGCAAGTCTTTGTATAGTCCACCACATCTTATCACATGTGAGGTCAATAGTATCCCTGTTTCAATAACGCCAAAGTGTGTTGCTAGCCCGGATGTCAGATCCATTGTGTGTCATGACATTCTCTCATCAGCATCTGTCTCAGACTTCCTGCTCTTGGCACAAACAATCAAGGCCCATTGGTCCACGAGACCTTATTTTCTTACTAGAAGCACTTGGACTTCCCCTCTTTCACTAGCTTCAGAATGGCACTGGCCTACGAGTCTTTCCCTAAATGATCTCCAATCAACTTACGAATATCTGTCGTGGCTCTGCTAGTCGCCATTGGAGCAATTCTTCTAAAGGCCGCTAACTCTGTTCGCCTACTTAATGCATCAGCCACTTGATTGGTTTTTCCAACGGTGTGCTCAAAATAAAAGTCAAACTCTGTTAAAAATTCTTACCATCTAGCTTGTTTCACTGTAAGCCTTGGTTGGGTGAGAAAATGGCTAACGATCGCATTGTCTGTCTTTACGACAAAGTGTGAACCCAACAAATAATGTCACTAAGCCCTCAAGCAGTGAACTACTGCCAGGAGCTCTTTTTTTTTGGGTCGTATATTTCTTCTCACCTTCGCTTAGCTTTCTACTTTCAAATGCTATCGGGTGATGTTGTTGTAAAGCACTCCTCCAATAGTGAAATCAGATGCATCCGTCTGAACTTCGAAAGGCTTTTCAATATCGAAGAGAGCTAAGATGGGATCCTTCATAATAGCATTCTTCAATCCCTTAAAGGCCTCTTGGCACTCATTTGTCCAACACCATTTATGCTCTTTCTTCAATAGCTCCGTGAGGACCGTGGTCTTGCGAGAGTACCCTTTCATAAGCCTTCTATAATAGTTGGCTAGTCCCAAAAATGAACGGAGTTCACTAACATTCTTTGGTGTTGTCCACTCTTTGATGGTCCCAACCTTTTTCATGTCCATTCGGATGTGGTCACGTTCGACAATGTGATCGAAAAAATGAATTTAGGTCTGAGCAAATGCACATTTTTCCCTTTTCACGTATAACTGGTGGTCTTGTAACTTTCGAAGTACCTGGCACAAGTGTTCTTGATGTTCTTCCAGAGTGGAGCTATATACCACTATGTCATCTAAATAGATGACTACAAATTTATCTAGGTAGTCATGGACCACCTGATTCATCAATGTACAAAATGTGGCAGGAGCATTGGTCAGTCCAAAGGGCATAACAAAAAATTCAAATACACCATACCGTGTTACACAAATGATCTTTGGCTCATCTCCTTCGATAATTCTGACCTGATGGTAGCCAGATCTCAAGTCCAATTTGGAAAAATACTTGGCCCGGCTCAATTGATCAAACAAATCTGTTATAAGAGGGATGAGATATTTGTTTGTCACGGTGACTTTGTTCAGGGTCCTGTAGTCAACACATAATCGTAAACTTTTATCATGCTTCTTTTAAAATAACACTGGCACTCTGAAAGAAGCCTTCGATGGTCTAATGAACCCGACTTATAGAAGCTCATCTAACTGTTTCCTTAGTTCGATCAACTCTGGTGGGGCCATGCAGTAAAGAGCTCTAGCAGGGGGTTTCACTCCTAGAAAGAGCTCAATTTCATGGTCCACTGCTCGTCGAGGTAGAACCTTAGGCAACATCTCTAGCATCACCTCTTCAAATTCTTTCAACATTTTTTCCACGCGATCGGGTATCGGTTCCACTCCTGACCCTTCTTTATAGATCGACATGGCCACAAAAGAGGGTTCCCCTCTCTTTACCTTTTTCTTGAACTGTAAAGCTAAAATTATTTTTTTCCACTCTTTGGCAAGATATTGGTCGGCACTACGCATGGGTGTTCCCTTAAGAACACCAAGCAGCTAGCAACGGAGATAGGGATCACCTGAGCCAACATCATGAAGTCTAATCCGAGGACGACATCAAAGTCATCTATGGGGGAAACTGTAAAGTCTACATTTCCTTTCCATGGCTCCAATTTGGTTGTCACACTCTTGGAGCTTTCACTGATAGCAAAGGCTGGCGAATTGATCATCTTCATTCGTCCACAGTCCTTGCTAACTTGAAGACTATACCTTTTTACTTCTTCTGGTGTGATAAAGGTATCAGTTGCACCCGTATCTACCATGGCCTCGGTGGCCTTCTCATTGATCGTTAAGTTCACATATATCATGCCTCTATCCTACTCTTTCTTTATTGTGTTCAGTTGGGTGTGGAGGGCATTGAGAAACCTTATTGAACCCATCCTGGTTGACTCCTCTTCAACTTCTTCATCGCTCTCTAACGCTTTTACAGACTCTTGAGACAAGGCTCTTAAGGCATTAAGGGTTTTTTTGTGTGGGCATTCTACCACCCGATGTGGCCCCTTGTAAAGAAAGCAAGCTAACGGTTGCCTAAGCTTAAAAATCACTGCGTTGCTTATCTTGGGTTGGGTGCTATCTCGACCAAAAGACCTCCTGTCTGATCCCTTACTGATGGGTCGGTCCAACCTAGTCTTCTTTTTTCCACTCTCAAAGTTGAAGTTACTGCCAGCTGATGGAGGATTTTTTCGTTTTCAAGAGCCATCATTATAATCGTGGAGACGTTCAGTTGTAGCCATGACCGTGGTCACGTCTTGCACTTTTTGTCTTTGTAGTTCTGTCCTGGCCTAAGGCTTGAGGGCCTCAAGAAAATAAAATATCTTATCTTTTTTCGGACATGTCTTGAATATCCAACATCAGGATAAAAAAGCTCCTTACAAACTCTCGCACTGCTCCTGTTTGCACCAATTTTTGAAATCTCATTTGAGCCATATACTCCACATTCTCAAGGAAAAATGAGTTTTTTAGTTCTCGTTTCAGGTCCGTCCAAGTCTTAATTGGACACTCGTCATTGACAAACTTGGAACGCCACCATAGCTTGGCATCCCTTATGAGGTACATCGACGCCATTACTACCTTGTCTTCCTCTAAATCTGTGTGTACAGCTCAGAAGTACTGCTCCATGTCAAACAAGAATTTTCAAGCTCCTTGGCATCCCTTGCCCCCTATAGCATCGAAGCTCCGGCACCTTGGGCTTTTTTCCCCTGTTCGTCGAGCTCGAACCCGATCTGGCCACAATCATTTGTAAGATGCTCACCTGTGCTCTGAGCTCCTCAAACTCTTTTTAAAGAATATTCAAGGCATCTCTAGCCTCCTCGTTCACGTTGTGGAAAGTATCGGACAACTCTCGCTGGGTTGTCTCGATCTTCCTCACTCGATCTTTAGTCACCATGTGAGTTTTCATTACGACCACCGTGGCCTCAAGTTTCTCAATTCTCTATTGGTAATTGGGTCCACCACTTATGGCCATCTCTTCCATTTTCTAGTACTTCTCAACCATGCTCTGATACCATGTGTCACGGACTAAGCTTTCTCTCAACAAGCAATAGATCATGCGGCACTTGAATGGACGCTCCCACCCAAGTCAGCCTTCAACAATTCAATATCTAAACAAATAATCATAAGCCATGGTTAGTCTCAAGCATTCATAATAAGGCACATTATATCGAGATCAATCTCAAACACACACAAGAAGGCACATTCACATCGAGAAAAAAAAGAAAAACACATCGAAGCAACAATCGAGACATTTAATTGGGGTGAATTTTATTATAATCGAGAATCATACATAACCAGGGCCAGGGGGCAGCCCTTGGTGGATGGCTTAGGTCCGTATAGCAACCAGTGAAACAGTCTAACAGTATGCTGTCGGCTTACCCCCTTAAAGAGCCTTAGATATTTTAGAGCTATGCTACCATTAACTATTACAATGTTTGAAATGGGGACATTTTTCCTAGCATAAGAGATCTATTCGATCATGGCCCTATACAAGATGACTCATGACAACCTAAGCCCCGGTCATGACCATGTACAAGGTTGGCTCATGACACATAGCCAATTTTTGAGATGCTCTTCTGCTGTGGATTGCCCTAGTCAGTCTTTTCGTTTTATCCTCTTATCCTATAGTTGTCAACCCGTTTCCACTGAAGCTTTTGTGTTGCCACTTTCCTTACCCCATTCTAACATTTTAGGCTTCAAAAGTGACACACGCATCCATTCTTCAGACTGTTTCGGATGTTGATCTGTATCCTCCAACCTTTCCTTTTTTTCACACTCTTCCGTTGTATGTCCCAGTATACCAAATCCATAACAGAATGTGGGTAATCACTCATAACTTATTCGACCCTAGATTTCTCTTTTGGGGTTTCCCACACTAAGTACCACTGCGGATCTGAAAGGCTTCTTGATATCTATTTTTACCCGAATTTGCAAGAATCTTGGCCAACTTCCCTTCTCTAAAGTTGCATCCACTGCTTTAAGCGAGCCTACCTTTTCTTCAATTTTGTGCCCATTTTCTTGAATCCTCGTCCCTAATGGGAGATCATAAACTCTTATCCAGAATTGTACCTTATGAAGTGGTACTCCTCCGTTCTCAAATCACCTCTATACTCATGAAACAAGATTAAATGTTTGTCAAATGTCCATGGAGATCCATCGACGACTCTGCCTTTATCTCTCGTGGTTGCAAATTTAAATAGTAGAAGGTCGTCCTCTAAATCTACTTTCTCCACCTCCCTTGCTAATTTCTAGATCAGCTTGATTGTCCTTTTCAATGCTTCTTTGTTAAAAGATCTTCTCATTAGAAGCTTCCCTTCTACAGTTCCCACCACTGTCCACCTCCGTCGAATCGCCATCCTCATCTGTCACAATACAATCCTTCTTTTCCTTCGTCGACCTTAACTGTTTCCACTTCTTATTAAGCTCATTATCCATTCTCCTTCTCCACTACACCACTATTGACATTCCATTTTATTCAGATATTTTTTTAAAAATTTATTGATCTTTGAATTTTTATTTTAATTGTATAATTAGACATTAATTAAAAAAATAAATTTTGAGTCTAAAGATTAAGCCTTAAATTTTATTTATATTTTAATTTTTTAATTAAATTTTTGTTTTTTTTTTCAACAGAGTCAAAGTTAATTAGTAAAAGAAAATTTTAAAAAAGGTAAAAAAAAAGGAAACATTTGAGATTTTGCATAAAAAATCTTGAATGTAATTCAACTCTGAAATTTTAGTTCAGATTTTAACTTTAATAATTGAATAATTTTGAAAAGACTTACGGCTCATTCTATTGAAAAATGTAAAATTACATAAAGAATAAAACTTAGAGAGAAATCTTAGATTCAATTGAATTAATTTCTTTCAAATTGAAAATGATTCAATCCTTATATAAGGACCTTGAATCTAAAAGAAAGGTCACACAATAATTGGCTTTAAAATCAAATAAAGATCATTGAAAAGAAAGAAAATTTAGGTAAAATTTTGAATCAACAAAGAAGAAGCAATCAAGCAAAAAATATGTAAGAATATCCAGTTGAAATTTTTAGAAAGAAGACTAAGATTTATAGTAAGAAGCATTAGTTTTTCAAAAGTGAAAAATTGTTGAAACCTGTGATCTATTGAGGTAATGTTAACTTTTATTTTTTTGTGATTTTTGCATAACTTTTATAATATTTAATTGCTTATTGTTATTTTTATATTTATTGCATGGTATTTATTTTTGCATGAATTTGCATGACTAATATTATATTTGCATGATAATTTATTTGGCTATTATATTTGTTTGCATGATTAATATATTTATTTGTGTGATTTGTTAATGTATTTGTATGATTATATTTAATGTGATTGTATGATTATCAATATATTTATTTGCATATTTATTTATTTATTATTATTGCATGATTCTTTATTTATTGTATAATATGATATTATATGTTATTGCATGATTAATATTATATTTGAATGATAGTTAATTGCATGTTTCTATATTTATTGTGTGCATAATTGCATAATTATACATAATTACTAATATATTTACGTGATTATATTTGATTTCATGATTATATATTTGCATGAATAGTTATTAGTATATTTGCATGGTATTTTATATTATTGCATGATAATATATTTGCATGATATTATATATTTACATGATTATTATTATTGCATGACGTTATTGCTTGAATACTTTAGCATGATTTAGGTATGATATTATTATATGATATTTGATATGATTTAAAATATATTTGCATGATAATTTTTATTATTTATTACATTATTGCATGATTGCTTGATATTTTAATAGAATTTTTGTATCACTATGTGATGTAAATAAAAGAATTAGAATTGATTTATTTACATAATAAAACTACTTTTGATAATGTTTAAATAAAATAACACATAATTAATTTGATATCAATTTTAGGCATAAAGATTCTATCTTCCTTACACGTAACGAATTTTCGAATACTAATTTTGATGATATAAATCAAAATTTATTCTTTTTAAAAATCTTTAATTTACATTTAAAATAACCTTAAAAATGATATATTTATATAATTAATCAATCACACTTAACTAAAAAAATTGATACCACTTTTATAATTTTTGTACCGTGTTCTAACCTAAACGACAACCGTCTTTCTCTCCTATTCTCCTAACACTGCCACAATCCTCAAAGACCAGCAGAACCTGACAATCCCGAGGCAATAGAACTCTTGTATTCAGAACAAGACTAAAACTCTCCGACTGGGAACCAAGCATTGAAAAGACTCAATCTAACAAATATTAATCTCATCATTCATCTAAATAAATCCTTAAAAAGTAAGGTGGAAAACAAAATGAATAAGTTATGACTAAAAACAATTCTTACCAAGATGATCCAAACAACTAAATCCAATACAAAGCAACCGATTCACTTAAATCATTGTAAAAATGAATAGTTTTACACTTATTTACTCTTCGATTAACATTCATCCAAGGAATTAAACAGGTGGAAAATTAACATGATTTGACTTTTACTTTTACGGTGACGTAAATGGTTCTCTCCTGTCAAAACAATATGACCATAAAATGGATTGAGTTCGAAACCAATAAGCATAACCGAAACAGCCAAATCCAAAGTGATCCAATCAGAAAATGACTCTGAAAATCTGAATGCAAACAGACTTATCCAATTCCTATATCTATTAGTTGTTAAAAGTGAACAATATTGAACGAACCAACTTCTACCCGTGACCCATGAAAATTTTACATATGAATTGTTTTGCCGACGCTACTTTAGAATAGTCTGCTGGCATATAAATAGTGTTGAAAAAAAAAAATCAGAAAGTTGACACGTGGAAAACGTGCAGCAATAGTAACTGTTGAGATCTTCCACAATATTTACTTTCGGGTATAGTTGCTTATGGAATATGAATTTTCTAAAAGACAATCATAGAATGTTGCTGGTCAACTTTACATTAGAACCGGATTTTGAGTTGAATTGAGATTGTCCTATAATCAATTCTTGCACCCTTATATGGTCTAAAGCTTCGGAGAAAGCACTGGCTATGTTTAGATTTTTTAGTTTTGACCAAAACTTGTAATCTGACATGTGTAAACCGTTGTAAATTCTTATCATAGATACCCAATAGTAAATATGCTTGTATTAGTTCAGATAAATCCTGCTCAGTCAATATCGGAAAAGTAGAAAGAAGAAATGGAGAATAATGCAATGTATCAAAACTATAGTGGATTGAAAGTTTTGGAGCCCGACGTGGATTTTTCATGTAGAAAGCCAGAAACTAATTAACGGGCAGGACTGGGTGAAAGAAAATATAATGGAGCCATAAAAATAAAAAAAGAGGGAAAATGGATCATGCATTGCCATTTTGTTGGGTAAATATAAATGTTGGCTGCTGCTGGCAAGACCATTGATCATTTCCTTCCATTTCATATTATATATTTAGCATAATTTGATCACAGTTTCGTATTCTAGCTTACACCCACCGAAATATGAACAGTGATTTGGCAGCAACCTCGTTTAGAAAATGAACGTTCACGATATATTACTGCCAGATTATGCAATTGAAAATTCCCCTGGAGCTGCTCAAGTCTCCAAAAGCGTCTGTTAACCAGGTTGAAGTAGAAGGGCAGTCCAACTAAGTTTTCGTATCTGTCGATAATTCAAAGAACTAAGTCAACATCTTACACCTGTGAATGACGCTAGCTGCAGAAAAACCAGAGGCAAATTTCAACAAATCTATGGGTAAATTACGTTGGGCGCAAAGAAGTTGAAAGCAATTTTTTTTTTTTTTTTTTGTTTCTGTTGAAAATGTGCTGCCAATAGAATTTTTCGGCTTGACTAATTGACTACATCAATTGATTGGCACATCATTAACAATAATAAGTATTACTATTATTTTACTATCAGTTGTCTATGTAGAAATATGGAAGTATCTTGGCAATTTCGGCTGTTAATATTCTAGTCTTACCTGTTAAGCATCCAAAGAAATGGAATATGGATGCTTCTTAATTTCTAGGACAACGTTATGGCCATCTATGTTCTGGTAGTATCCATGGTTGATATATACGTACCACGGTACCAGTACTACTCTTAAGGTTTTAAATGAAATGGTCAGAAACAAAGTGAATTTATGGTTCAAAACTAAAATCAATCAAAGGATCAAACCTGAGGGAATTGGAAGATTTGCCACGAGAGAATGGATATCAGATCTGTTTTTATTTTTTATTTTTTTATTGGGGAGGGGTGGGGAATTTTCGGTCTTTCCAGTTATCATTTGTTGAGTTAAAATAGTATGTTTGAAGCTTTAATGCTGTTGCAATCTCAAACCGTTGGACACTGAAGATCAAATGTGGTTCCTGCATTTGGTGCATGAACTGGCTGGCCTCTGTTGTCCATAATGGCACGGAAGAAGAGCCGGTTCGTCGTCCCAATGTTTTTGAAATGGACTGGAGAGGAGCCAGATTCCTTGTCCTAATGTTTTTGCTCGACATTCACCAACCCAATGTCTCATATCAACTCTCAAGTTCTATGAAAAGGTAGTGCCATTAATAGTCTGATCGATATTTTTTTTATAGTCGAGGGCGTGAGAGGTTAAATCATTGTTATTGAAATTAAATTATTTTAATATTTTATCGACAAATCATATAATTGTTAATTCATATGCTGTATACAATGACTGTAGGATTTGAATTTAATACTTAAGAGAATTGTTACAACCAAACCATATTTTTTTTTCCATTGAAATGTCAAGTTTTAGAATTACAAGTTAAAAGCAATTTAAGTAAGAACAAAGAGGAATTTTATAAATAAGCTAAGGATAATGGCATTGCTATTCCATTTGTCATCTACGGCATAGCCCAAAAAGGCCCAATTTGCTCCCAATCACGTTGGTTCCATGTTCTAAACCATGTAATAATAAGGTTCTCATTTTACAGCGGAGTAGTCTCCCTGGTCTTAAAATGTTCAAATTGAATCTCTTCTCTCTAAGTGTTAAAAAAAAATGTAAAAATATAATGCTTCTTAGAAAATGATCTGTTTTGGTTGAAACAAAACTTGTTTGTTGTCAATAGCATGTAAGTTTGAGAATTAAGCTATTTAGATATGATACATGGAATTGCAATCAATACTTTTTATTTAGGGAGTGTTTAGTATGAAATGACCACTTCAAAAACTATAGTAATCAATACATAGTAATTAGATCATTGTTTTCAATAAACATTTAATAATTTTTCGTGGTGGTGATCTTAGACCACTAAAAGTGATTAGATCACTGTCTTAGAGGATAACATAATTCTCATATAAAATGGTGAAAAACTTTTATCATCGAAATGAAGTATTATGTAAAATTAATAATAGTCAATTTTACTCATTTAATATATGAATTAAAAATTTGTTACTACTTAAAATTATAATTATTTTGTATTATAAATTTTTATATTTTTTAAACTAATATTCATTATAATAAGTTTAAAATAATTTATGTATTTTTTTATTTTTTTAATATTTTATATAATATATTTTTCTTTTTTTATTATGAATTTAACATATTGGTTTTACTTTCTAATTCAAATATCTTTTTTAGATAATTTATATTATTAAAATGAATTTACTTATCAATAAATATGATTATTAATTTAATAATTTAATTATATTTTCTTATAAAATAAATAAATATTACTAATATTTTATAAATTATTATCTTTGAACAACCTTAAAAATATTAATTTGTGTAACAATGACAAGATGTAGACACCCATTTTGTACTTATTTTTATTATTTTTATCTTTTTTTATCTTTTTTTTTTTTTTTGGTAACTCTTTTGCCAACTGTCTGACAACCACTGGTCATCGCTTGACAGCCACGGTAACCTCTTTGACAGCCACCGACAGCTGGTAGCTATAATCCCATAAAATCTCAAATTTTTTAAGATTTTAATCTTCTTTTTTTGCTCTATAAATAGAATCAAAGAAATCCAACAAAAAAAAAAAAGAAACCATTGAAAAAACCCTGAAAAAAAACAAATCCAAAAAATCCTACTAAATCCAAGAAAATCTGTAAAAAAAAAAAAAAACCTAAGAATACCAAAAAAAAAAAAAAAAAAAAACAAACACGAAGAAACTTAACCTCTGGCAACGGGGATCTCAATGCAAAAAAAATCATTTTTAGCTGAAACGTGGGGTCTCGATCTATGTCATTTGAGGTCGTTTTTCATTAAAAAAAAAAAAGACTAGATTTGAGTTCAGAGGGTTGAAAATAATTTTTTAAATTTTTTTTAGAATTTTTTTGTCACATCCAATAGCGGCTTACAATAACACTGACGATGATGGTAGCAACAACGGCAACAAAAACCATCGAAAACTAGGGAAGGAGAGAGAAGAAAAATTCTACGAAAGGGAAAAGAGAAAGAAGAAAGAAAGAAATATGAAAGAGTTAGGTGTTTTGGTTCTTTATAGTGAAATTAAAACGGCATCACTTTTATTAAAATATGGCCAAGCCACCAAGTCGAGCTAGGAATCGAGCCGAGCTGTATATTCAAGCCAAGTTGATTAAGCCATTGACTGTAGGTCTAAGCTGGTTGACCAAGCCAGTTGAGCCACCTTTGAATTTTGACTAGTTTGACTAGGGACATTTTAAATATTTTTACCATAACTTTTTATTTTTTTATTTTTTCTACTCAAATTTTTTATATGTTTCTATTATTTAATTTATGATTTTTTTTATTTTTATTTTATTTTTGTATAAACTTTTCATATAAAATAAAATAAATGTAGAAAATATAAAATAATTTTAATTTAATTAATTTAAAATAATTACTAAACATAAACTTATTAAAATTTTAATGAACAAGAATAAAGAAAAATATACAATAAAAACTAATAAAAATAATTAATATATATAATAAAAATTAGTAAAAATGTAAGAAAAAAAATTTTATCCAATAATGAGATTCAAAGGTACTATGAGTAGTGATACTTACGAAATCTCTTAGTAAGAAAATTTTTTTTTAAATACTACTAACGTGTTAGAGTATTTATAAAAAGTTTTCAATACAATAAAAATTTTCATTCTTTTTTGGCTATAAAGTAGTAAATAATAATTAACTAATTTGTTAAAAATAAAAATAAGAAAAAAAATTTTATCTGATGATGAGATTCTAAAGGTATTTCGAGTAGTGATGCTTTACGAAATCTCTAAGTGAGGAGATTTTTTTTAAATATTTTCAGTGTATTAGAATATTTATAAAAATCTTCAATATGATTAAATTTTCTCTTTTCTTCAATAAAATAATAAAAAATAATAATTCAATAAATAAAGTGAATAAAATTTCTAAAATAGTAAAATAAAATGTATACATTAACATATTTGCATTTTGCATTGCATGCACAACATAGTTTTTACGAAAAGTAAATTCGAGACTCCGAAGATGAAATTTTAAGGCATTCTAAGAAACGATACCTAAGAAATCTCTAGGTGAAAAAGAGTTCTTCTAATATTACTAACATACTAGAACAGTTTAAAAATTATTTCAATAAAAAGGGTTTCAATTTATTTTTCTCTAATAACACAAAAAGGAACAATAAATACGAAATAAAAATAAAGGAAAAACTAATTAAAAAAACTTTGACAAATAAGAAAAATTAAGGAAATTATTTTTCAAACAAAAAAAAAACTATTTTTTATCAAAATCAATGGACAATAAGTAATTAATTGGTACCATTTTAAATGGGCGTTGTGGGGGTGCTAATTTTTCCTTACGTGTAATCGACTTCGAGAACCAAATTATTTCGCAGACCCTAATATTATTTTTTTAATAAATTTTAATTAATTTAAATATTTTATTAAAATGATATATTTTAATAGGGGACTAATCGTACCTAGCAAAAAAAGATTAGTGACGACTCCATTTTTTCATTTCTTTCTTTTCATTTCCAAATTCATCGAGCAAATACAAAATTGTAATTATAGCTTGGTGACTCCACTGAGAATGTTTTTTTAGAGTCAGGCTAAAATTAACTACGTGTTATCCTCAATTTTGCTTTAAATAGTCTTAATCAGTATTTATTTTTAAGTTCCTAGATTTTGATTCTTTTAAAAGAAATCAAAAATAAAAAACAAATCAAAAACAAAAAGGAAAATTTCACACACATTTCTTTTACTATGCCTTTTATGTTTTATTTTTTTGTATATTTTACTCTCGTTAAATTAAGATACATTTACATACGTAATGACCCGATGCACCTTATGCATGAGCTCTATACCTGGGATTTGTCCTTTATAGGAGGAAGTAGAGTACTTATGCCCTTGTGAGGTGATAACTTCTGTAATGGCAAGTAAAATACTTTTACTTATATTGAACCCTTTCTATTTGTAGCTTATAATAGGTGAGGATTGTGATACCTTACTAGTCTAGTGTGGACGATAGTAAGGAACAATTTGAGAATCTTTAGATGTGTATTAACCTAAATCAAATATATAATAAGCCATAAGAATCCAACCTTAAGTAGAGCTTCACCAATCATTTTTTTAAGAAAATACCTAAGTCCAAAACATGTAGAACTAAAAGTTATGTATCATAAAAAACAAAAACAAAACAAAAAAACAAAAATCTCAAAAAAATATTTTTTAATCTCAAACTACATCCTTACACTAACTTAATTTTATTTTTCTTTCTTTTTCCTTTTATATAAATCATATCATACAGTTCTACATTTAGGTATTTGTTTTAGTACATCTTTTTTTCGAAAAGTTCTTCACGGATCCCATAGAACTAAAGATTTGCTCATCTTTTTCTAGGATAATAAATTTCATGTAACAAAAGTTATATGAAGCAATGAAAATTTTTAGTGCTAAAATTTGTCTAAGAGTAAATATCTCCCACTTACATTCATGCATCATGTGCATCATTTTTGTTTACTTTCAAAAAAATCATAAAAAATGAAAAATAAAATTTTTAACACATGGTATTTTAATTTTTAAAATTTATGGTAATAAAGGTTCAAGAATAGCTCACCCACCAAAAATTTTGACTTAAACTTACTCGTCATTCATACAACACCAGAACTCAAACAAAAATCATGAACAAGAACAGGCTAGTCAATTTGAAAGGATATGAAAAGCTAAAAAAGAACTAAAAGGAGATATTGATAAGATAATAGACATGTTTAAGAATCTTGATAAAGAAAAAGCAATGGAAGAAAATCCCACCTTTCAAGAACAATCGCTAGACATGGTGGATCATATATACCCTCTAGGGTTTAAGCCATGACTAACCTAACCTTCTCAAGGAACTAGAGTGCAAATTTTTACTCCTGAAGGATATTCCAATCCTTATCCAGGAATGACATCCACACCTGCTCTAGAACAATTCTAAAATTTTAGTAATCCTGTTATGATAGAAAAACTACCTGAGCCAATCTTGGTTCCTGACTTGGATGATCCTAAAGAGAGAGAAAAGTTAGGGATAAGGACACCTAAAAAAGTAGAATATATCAGTGTCTAGCAGAAGATAAAATTATTAGAAGAATGACTTAAGGTCATAGAGGGAATGGATTTTTATGGCTTCATGGATGTAGCTGAGCTTTGTTTAATCCCCGACATGGTCATTTCACCTAAATTCAAGGTCTCAAAAATTTTAAAAATATGATAGCACAAAATATCCAATGACTCATGTCACCATATATTATTCTAAGATAGTGAAACATGCTCGTGATGAAAAATTATTGATGCACATATTTCAAGATAGCTTTACGAGTTTTACAACTAGATGGTATGTTCAACTAGACATGACTCGTACTCATTTCTAGCAAGAACTCACAAGGGTATTCTTTACATAATACCGGCATGTCATGAATCTAGCTCCAAATCATTTATCTATAAAATATGAAAAAAAAAGTAACAAAAAGCTTTAAAGAGTATACACAGAGATAGAGAGATATGGTCACACAAGTACAACATTTCCTCATTGAGAAAGAAATAACTGTCCTATTTGTGAACACCCTAAAAGCATTGTACTATGAGAGATTGATAGGTAATGCCACCAAAAACTTTATAAATATGGTGATGTTAGGCCAGATTATTGAAAACACCATAAAAAATGACAAGCTTGATGCAATAGAGACAAGCGAAGCAAAGAAAGGTGAAGCTACCAAAAAGAAAAAAAAATAAAGCTCAAACAATGAACTATGTGAAGCAATAGTTCATAGGTTTTATGTCATACTCTGCATCAGTGTACCAAACCCATTGTTCTCCCATAAACAATGTTACATCCATCCCTCATCCATATCAACCATATCAATCACTACAATAACTAACTTATCCACCCTATTTTTAGCCATCCTTTCTGACACCCACCTATTCATACAACCATTTTGTCACACCTACCAGACTAGAATAGAGATCCAATCTAAGTAGTGGTCCAAGAACCTTAAGAAATACCCAATAAAGGATCATTTTCAACCCTATTACTATATCTTACACAAAATTGTTAACTCAACTTATCCAAAATCAACCTTTGGAGCCTATGCGTCTTGAACCCCTTCAACCCTCTTACCCAAAATGGTATGATCCTAATGCCAAATGTGATTAACATAATAAAAATTAGGGTCACTCGATAGAGAACTATCCCATACTAAAATACAAGGTTAGATATATCATTAAAACTGAAAAAATAAAATTTAAAACTAACAGTGATCATCATATCTCTAAAAACTCTCTACTTTGGTATATTGGAAAAGAAGTGAACTAAGAGTGTTAAAGCATTGATATGAATAATTTGGATACAATAGATAAATGAGGAATTGGATAATGGTTTTATGGCCTTTCTAGGAAAATGATGGTTCATTTGGTGTTGCAAAAAGGTGGATTATTCAAAATAAAAATGGTGCCCCTTTTGTTTCCTTTTTTCAATTCTGTATTAGACATGCATATGAACTTTATGACTTCTATGAAAGTTGAATCTGAATACTAATTGAAAGAATGTTTTTTTCTTTCTTTATCTCAAGTTTTTTTAAATAATAATAAAAAAATTTTCTTTTCTTTTCATAATAAAAGTCTCAAAAAAAATTTATCATCATTATTATGAATCTATTTGAATAAAATATTCTCGTGTCTTTTTCATGTCCCAAAATTACTTGAAAAACCTTAACGCTCAAAAGGATACAAGTTTGAACTTTGTGATGCCTATTGTCAAGACAACAAACACTGAAATGATCGATTTGGAAAAACCTTTTGAGTTCCTTGAAAATTAGACAAATATAATGCTTTTTTTATGTAGATGTTGATGAGTTGATAGGTGTCAAGATTATGCTTCAAACAAAAATTTATTTAGATAGTCACAAATACACAAATGCATCTTTTTTTTTCTAAAGGCATATTGACAAAAAAGAATGATTTCCAGTTGTCCTAAAATTACCTAGTTCATGCCACTATCCAATTTGGTGATGATGTGCACAATGGAGACCTGAATAAAACCCTTTCAACATGATTTCCATCATCACATAAACCTTGTTGACATCATCACATAAACCTTGTTACCTTACCAAGATTGGAAAAAGATTGGTTGTCATATGAGTTGTGAAAATAAGAAGAAAAGAAAAAAAAAATGTCGATTGTTACATCATGCACTATAGATATTCAAACAATCCTAAAAAGAGAAAGTGAAAAAAAATGATGATAAAAAAAATGTGTTAAAAATAAAATTATAATTTTTAAAGGAATCATTCTTCAACACAAGTGATCGAGCTTGATATGATAAATGGTCATCTTTCTTCATTCTTTCACAAACAAGAAATTATCCATTTGCTACTCTTTTGAGCCTAGTGAATTTTTTCTAAATGAACCTTGATCAAGAATTACCTTCGACATTGAGAGAAAAATATAAAGAAAGATTTATTTGATGAAGTCATGCTTCGACAACAAAGAAAGAATGCCTTAAGTTGTAGGGAAAAATGTCAAACAAATTAAGTTTTAGAAGTTTTGAACATATTTCAACAAATGTTGGAATATGCAAGAAAAAGCAAAAGTGGAAGCAATAAAAAAAATGAAAGATAAAAAAAGGGAAGAAAAAATGAGATGATTGCATGTTATGACTGAAGAAATAAAAGGGATAAATACAAAAAAAAAAGTCTTTCACATGATGTGAAATGATCCTTGGTCTTATCACCTTCAAACATGTGTTTCAGGTTTATTTATCTATTCCTTCAGAATCTTGAATCCTGACCTATGTTATATACCTTGAAAAGTCTATTTCAATCAAACATGGATACTTGAATTGAAGAATTTATTCCTTGTAGAATTCTTATAACCAATTTCACTTTTGCCTATTTTCTTTGCAATTTTTTTTCGCAATAGTACTTGAGTGCATAATGAAATCGTAAAAAAAAAAAAAACCAAAAAAAAGATAAAAATGAAAAAATGAAGCTCTATGGTGAAAATCCAAAAATGGACAGTTTAAAGCAAGAATGAGATTGCAACATGAAAAACTCATTACAACCAATGATTGAGATGTATGCAAGAGTTATCATAAAAAATCTTGGCCTTTCCTAATATGATCTTGAATTTATCATAGCTGATCTTGATATATATTAAAATACCATATTATGATACTAATACCACATTGTGATACTAAAAATAGTGTTAAATTTGATTTAACCACAAAAGAACTTTAAAAAAAAAATTGTTGTTAAGCCTGAATAAAAATTTAATTTTTCATATCAAGTTGTGAGCTCCCTTTTAATAATGCAGACCTCAATTTGACAATTAATCATCTAAGCCATTTGAAAAGATGGAATTACCATTTTATTAATACATGTACATAGTAATGATCATCATTTTTTTTAGAGATTTAAGAGTCACATTGTTTCATAAAGGTTGACTAAGGCAATTTTTTGTGAGAATTTTATCATTAAAATAAAATGTTTTTAGGGAAGGAAAATAAAATTTTGAAAAAAAAAAGAAAAAAAATTTGAGGAAAATAAATGGCACTATGGGAAACACTTTTTAATACAAAAGTATGTTTAATCAATTAAGTTTCACCATAGTTCAATGGCTTATTTTCTTCAATTACCTTTCATCAAGTTCGAGTTGATCATATGCATATTTGATTTGAAGATGACAAAATGGAAAAAAAAGTCGAGAAATCCAAATTGTGAATAAAGAAAGCAAAATTGATGAAAAATGAATAGCAAAGAAAGGATTTGGAATTGAAATGAAATGGAAGATTCGGGATTGAAAGAAAAAAAAACTTTGGAAAATTTAAAAAAGGAAGATTTTGGGCAATTGCATATCTTAACCTTTTTTTTTAAGAAAAGAAAATTTTGAGCATTTGAATCTTTTGACTTTGCATTTGCATAACTAGCTTGTCCATCATTGATAGGAATGTATGCATTAGTATTTTTGGAAAAGACATTTGTATTTCATGTGCATCATTTTAAGAAAAGACATTTACATTATAGTGGTGTTCGTCAATTTTGGAAACATTAAAGAAGAAAAAAGAAAAAAATAGGGCAAAAACATATTCAAAAGATTAAAAATTTTTAAGAATTTCAACGAGATGGCAAAAGATGAAAGCTTTAACCTAATCTAACTAGCAAAAAAGTTGTTAACCCAGTAAAATTAGCATCAGTAAAGAAAAATATTGTGATAAATTATTTTCAAAGTATTATGTGGTGATATCCGAATAATAAAGTATGAAATTACATTTTCTTTGTGGTGATATCCGAGTACTAAAGTATGAATTTCATTTTCTTAGTGGTGATATTCAAGACATTTTCAAAAATACTCGATGGTGATATTCAAGTTTAAAATTTGAATTTGCATTCTTTCTCTACATTTGCATTTTCTCGATGATGGTATCCAAGTATTAAAGTATAAATTTCATTTTCTAAGTTGTGATATCCAAGACATTTTCAAAAACACTCAGTGGTGAAATCCAAGTTTAAAGTTTGAATTTACATTCTTTCTCTACATTTGCATTTTCTCAGTGGTGATATCTGAGTACTAACATATGAATTTCATTTTCTTGGTGGTGATATCCAAGACATTTTCAAAAACATTAAGCAATGATATCCAAGTTTAAAGTTTGAATTTACATTTTTTTCTCTACATTTGCACTTTTTTGGTGGTATTATCCGAGTATTAAAGTATGAATTTCATTTTCTTGGTAGTGATATCCAAGACATTTTTAAAATCACTCAGTGGCGATATTTGAGTTTAAAGTTTGAATTTGCATTCTTTATCTACATTTGTATTTTCTCGATGATGATATCTGAGTATGAATTTCATTTTCTTAATGGTGATATTCAAGACATTTTCAAAATCACTCAGTGGTGATATCCGAGTTTGAATTTGCATTCTTTCTCTACATTTGATTTTCTTGGTAGTGATATCTGAATGTTAAAAATATCATTTGCCTTTTCTTGGTAGTGATATTCGAGTGTTAAAGTTGAAATTGCATTTTTTCAATGGTGATACTCGAGTTTCCTTTAGTGGTAATATCCAAAATCATTTGCATCTTTTAGGTGGTGATATCCGAGTGTTAAAGCTAGAATTGTATTTTTTTCAATGGTGATATTTGAGTGTTCTTCGGTGGCGATATCTGAAGTCATTTACATCTTCTCAGTGGTGATATTTGAGATCATTTATCCTTTAGTGGTGATACTTGAAGTTAGAGGAACCTTTCAAATTTTTCAAAAAAAAAGAGAGAGAGATAGACTTTATGTTTAATGTTTTGTCTTTTATATGTGTTTGCCCTCACAAAATGGTTGTCTTTTGGTTTTTGCCTTATTCTTGATTTTTGAAAATAGACAAAAAGTAGCAGCTATAGAAACATTTTATACTTATTTTTATTTTTATTTTTATTTTTTTTCTTTTTTTTTCTTTTCTGCTAACTTTTTTGCTAACCATCTGATAGCCACTGGTTGCCTTTTAACAGCGATCGACAGCCTCCCTAATGGCCACCAACAGTAGGCAGTCATAATCCCACAAATTCCTAGATTTTTTAAGATTTTAATCTTTTTTTTACTTTATAAATAGAGCCATAAAAATCCAACAAGAGGAAAAAAGCCACCGAAAAAACCCTGCAAAAAAAAAAAAAACATATCTAAAAAATCTGCTAGATCTAAGAAAATCTGTTAAAAAAAAACCCAAGAATACCAAGCAAAAAAAAAAAGAACACAAATATGAAGAAACTCAACCGTTGGTAACAGGGATCTCAGTGTAAAAAAAATAAAAAAAAATTATTTTTAGCCAAAACTTGAGACCTCGATCTAGCCATTTGATGTTATTTCTTGTAAAATAGAGGTTAGATATAAGTTCAATGGGTTGAAAATAATTTTTAGATATTTTTTGAGAATTTTTTTGGTACATATGATGACTATCAACAGTGGCACTAACAACCGATAGTGACGGTGGCGGCAACAAAATCACTGAAAATTGAGGAAAGAGAGAGAAAAAAATTTTAAGAGAGGGGAAAGAAAAAAAAGAGAGAAGGAAAAAAAAAAGGAAAAATGAAAGAGTTGGGTGTTTTAGGTGTTATTTATAGTGAAATCAAAACGACATCATTTTGATTAAAATGTGGCCAAGCCACCAAGCCGAGCTAGGAACCGAGCCGAGCCGTATATCCAAACCAAGTCGATCAAGCCATTGACTGTAGGTCTAACATGATTGACTGAGCCATTTAAGCCATCTTTAAACCTTTAACTAGTGTTGACTAATGGTATTTTAGGTATTTTTACCCTAATTTTTTATTTTTTTATTTTTTTATTCAATTTTTTTATATATTTCTATTATTTAATTTATGATTTTTTTGTTATTTTTATTTTATTTTTGTATAAAATTTTCATATAAAATAAAATAAATGGTAAAAAATATAAAATAGTTTTAATTTAATTAATTTAAAATAATTACTAAACATAAACTTATTAAAATTTTAATGAACACAAATAAAGAAAAATATACAATAAAGAATAATAATTAATAATTAATAAAAATAATAAAAATTAGTAAAAATGTAAGAAAATAAATTTTTTATTTAATGATGAGATTCAAAAGTATTTCTAGTAGTAATACCTATGAAATCTCCAAGTAATAAGATTTTTTTAAAAATATTATCAATGTATTAAAGTATTTATAAAAAGTTTTTAATACAATAAAAATTTTCTTTTTTTTTTTGCTATAAAGTAGTAAATAATAATTAACTAATTTGTTAAAAATAAAATGAAAAAAATAAAAATAAGGAAAAAGGAAAATTTATCTAATGATAAGATTCTAAAAATATTTCAAGTAGTGATACTTTACAAAATACCTAGGTGAGGAGATTTTTTTTTTAATATTACTAGTGTATTGAAATATTTATAAAAATCTTCAATATGATAAAATTTTCTCTTTTTTTCAATAAAATAATAAAAAATAATAATTCAATAAACAAAGTCAATAAAATTTTTAAAAGAGTAAAATAAACTGTGTGTATTAACATATTAACATTTACATTGTATGCACAACATAGTTTTTACAAAAAGTAAATTCGAGCCTCTGAAGATAAGATTATAAGGCATTTCAAGAAGCAATACCTAAAAAATCTATAAATGAGAAAGAGTTCTTCTAATATTATCAACGTACTGAAACATTTTAAGAATTATTTCAATAAAAAGGGTTCTAATTTATTTTTCTCAAATAACACAAAAAGGAAAATAAATACATAATAAAAATAAAGGAAAAAAATTAAAAAAAACTTTGATAAATAAGAAAAATTAAGGAAATTATTTTTCAAACACCGAAATAAGATTATTTTTATCAAAATCAATGGATAACACATAATTAATTAATACCGTTTGAAATGGCGTTGTGAAGATGCTAATCCTTCTTCTACGCTTAACCAACTTTCGGACCCAGATTGTTTCACAGATCCTAAAATTATCTTTCTAATTAATTTTAAGATTTTATTAAAACGATATGTTTTAATAGGTGACCAATCGCATTTAGCTAAAAAAGATTGGTGGCGAATCCATTTTTTCATTTTTTTTTTCTTTTCATTTTCAAATTAATCGAGCGGATACAAAATCATTATGACAATATGCATGGTTATTTTCATATTTTTACCTAAAATAATTTTAGTTTTTAGTAATACCAAACATAATAATCTTTAATTCCTAAGAATTAATCATTGTTAATCAAATAAAGTGATTTCAAATTATGAGTGTTAAGATCATCTTGGTAATAAGATCACTTCGGTAATTACAGTACCATGTGATTTTGCAAAAGATACCAACTACTACCTCAAGTATAATTAGTTACTTAAATGAATCTACAATTTCCAAGAAAACCCTAAACTTAACTAAAGTTCCTTAAAAAAATACATTATGGTTTTCTAAAGAAAACTAAGCTTGGGAGTTTAGTTACATGTAAGGGAAGTTATAGTATCCCATAATGCCCTCAAATTGGTATCAATTAATCTTAAATTATAAGGTTTGGGACTTAAATTATATATAAGGAAAGTTATAGCATCCCATAATGCCCTCAAATTGGTACCAATTAATTTTAAATTATCTTTTTAATCTTAATTAACATGATCCTAACTTATTCTTACTATTTATTATTTTTCTTAATTTTAATATTTAAATATTAAAAATATTTTTAGGTTTTCTCTGATATCTTAGTCGATTCTCTAAAAGTATTCATCACCTTAAGAGTATTTAAATAACATGTTTATTTTCTTAAAAAGACTCCATCATTGAATTTATTAAGTATTTTATCAAAAAAAATATAAATTATATATACATGATCAAATACATGATCAAATATATGATCAAATGCAAAATTTATAACATATAATCACAAATAATTAATCATGAAAGAAAATTACAATTTCTTTCAATTTTAATTTTTATCTCAAATTAAAAATAAATAAAATTTTTTTTATTGAACTCAATTTCAAAATCCTCTAATACCTTGATCAAATTTAGAAAAGATTTTTTAACTTAAAAATTTCTAAGAAAATTACTCGTAACATCTTTAAAATTTCATTACCAGTCTAATATTCAGTTAATTTTTTTTTTTATAAAAATTACATGATGAAAACAAAATAGAGAATACAAGAAAATTTAATCTATCAATTATTATCTAATCTATATCTTATTTTTTATGTATTAAAACATATCCTAATTTAATAATTTAAATAAACATATGAATAAAATAAATAATAAAAAAAAGTTAAATCAATCAAACAGAACAATAAAAAATTAAAAAATATCAAATTGGTTAGCACCTAACCTGAATTGGATTTCAAGGAAAAAAAACTCTTTATTCAAGCGTAGCATCTTTTACAATTTTAGCACACATTAAGAATTTGGTATTGGAAAGATGTTCTAAATGCAGTCAAAGTGGTGAGGTCAAATGATACCTTAATTGTAAGCATGAATTGGCCTAATAGATTATGAATTGATCTAACAATAACAAAGACCACATAAGAAAAGAAAAGAAAATTTGTTTTATTTTCTTCACAACAAGGACATGTCATATGGTGGAGAATTCCTCCATGTAAGTTAGTTTCAACGTGGCCTATTATATTAAAAATAATGAGGACTTTGTTTCTCTTATTTTAAAATAACAAGGAAGTACATAGATGAAAAGAAGTAATGAATTTGAAATTTAATAAAATCAACGATGACAAATAAATAAATTTTAAGAACTTGCCAACATACAATCAACACCTTGTGATGATGCCAAATCTGTTCAACTAGATTATGATTAGCAGCCTATCGAAACTATAAAGATACCTCTTGATTATTGATGATTGCTAATTCTTTGTTCTTTTCTTATTATGGCTATAGATGGTTATTTAAATAAGGATTTAATTTTAAATAGAACAAAACTATTAAACCCCAAATCTCACTCAGATTAAATGTTAGATTTTTAATCAACTTTCTCTTCCACTTTTACCCAAAATTCATCCAAATACACTAAATATTTTAATCCTAACCAAAAGTGTAATTGAAATAACAAAAATTTTAATCTAAACACAATTCCAAGAATCCCTTTTCCAATTCGATTATTCCTTCTAGTTTCAGCTAAACTCTTCCCTCTTTTTTTTTGAATTAAAAATAAAATTAGAAATTAGAATAAAATAACCCTAAACTAAATAAAATTAAAATTAAAAACATAAAAATAAAAATAAAAATCTCAAAACTTAATCTTTGAAGCTATACATATTAATTCTTTCTGTAAAATCTTGAACAAAAATTGCTTGCCTATTGGCATGATTGCATCGTTTTATCCAGCAGTGTGATTGCATGGTTTTAATAACAATCATTTGCTTGCGTAATATTTTTGCATGTTGTTTTCATAATATTTATTGCATGATATCCTTGCATGATTTTTTGTATGATTTTTATTATAATATTTTTCATGATTTTTATATTTGCATGATTTAATTATGGCATTATTGCATGGTGTTCTTAATAAATTTTTGTATGACAATATTGTTTAAATAAATAAAAGGAATTGAGATCTAATTTTTGATAAGATATTTAATGAATCTAACATGAAATCTCTTAAAGTAAACAATGAGTTTATTTTAAATACTCTTGAGGTAAAAAAATTTTCTTTTTTGGTAAAAGCCTATAGACTTTTTTTTAATATTTAAATATCAATATTAATAGAAAAAATTATCTTTGATTAAGGCTTAAATAAGATAATATAAAACTAATTTGGTATCAATTTTGGGTGTTGTGGAGTACTAAAACCTTCGCTGCACATAACCAACTTCTAAACTTGGTTTTATTGATATAGAGCAGAACTTATTCTTTTTAAGTATCTTAGTTTAAGCTTGGTACAACCTTAAAAATGATAGATTTACATAGGTGACCAATCACACAGAGATAGAAAAATATTGGTGGCAACTCTATTTTTTTATGTCTAATGGGCAAGTACTTGGACTTGAACGTTATGACACTAATGAGTTAGGGTGTTCACAACATTGAAACATATGGTTTTAAGCCATGAAATGAATTCAAATTTAAACCAACAATTACAAAAGAGATGCAATTAAAGCTCTTAAGATGTTCAATGAGTGACTTGCCAATAGGTGTTTCCATTGCTGCATTTGTCTTCTCAACCAATGGAAAACCCATGTTATATCAATATGTTCAAACACCACCAAAATTCTTGAAAATACCAAAATAATAACTATAGACACCCCATTTTGTTTGAAGATTTTTCAAAACTCATTGGACTTTGAATTTTGATTTGATTGTGCAATGGGCCTTAATTGAAAATGTGAATTTTAGACCCAAAGATTAAGCCCTAAATTTTATTTGTATTTTTAATTTTTTAGTTTAATTTTTTTTTTTTAGTCAAAAGAGTCAAAGTCAACTGGTAAAAAAATAAACAAAGGTAAAAATTAAAAAAATATGTGGGATTTTGCATGAAAATTTTACATTCAAGTCAACTCTTGGATTCTATCACAAATTTTAACTTTAATGGTTGAATAATTTTGGAAAGACTTAGGGCTCAATTTATTGAAAAAGGAAGATTACACAGAAAATAAAATTTGGAAAAAAATCTTGGATTCGGTTGAATTAATTTCTTCCAAGTTAAAAGGGATTCAATCCCTATATAAAGACCTTGAATTTGTAATCAAAAGAGGGGCCAATAGCAATTCACTTCAAGATCAAACAAAGATCATTGGAAAGAAGAAATTTAGGCAAAGTTTTAAATCAACAAAGAAAAAACAATCAAGTAAAAAAAATTGCAAAAAGATTCGATTGGAGTTTTTGGAAGGAAGACTAAGATTTATAGTAAAAAGCATCAGTTTTTAAAAAGTGAAAAGTTATTGGAACCCGTGATCCATTAAGATAATGTTTGCTTTCATTTTTTTTGTGATTTTTGCATAACTTTTATAATATTTAATTGCTTACTCTTATTTTTATAGTTATTACATGATATTTATTTTTGCATGAATTTGTGTGACTAATATTATATTTGCATGATTAGTATTATATTTGCATGATAATTTATTTGCCTAATATTTTATTTACGTGATAAATATATTTGCATGAATTTAATTTGCTTGCACGATTTATTAATTTAATTTCAAGATTATTCATATATTTATTATTGTATGATATGATTTTATATTTTTTAAATGAGCTTGATATTTATGATAGTTACATGATTGCATGATTGTATGATTTTTTTTTTATAGAAATTCTATATGACCATGTTGTGTAAATAAATAAAAAAGATTGGAATTGATTAATTTGTATGATAAAAACCATATTTGATAAGGCTTAGGTAAGATAAAACATAACTAATTTGGTACCAATTTTGGCCGTAAAATGGGGCTAACACCTTCCTTATACGTAACCGACTCTCAAACCTTAGTTTTAATTATGCAGACAAGAACTTATTCTTTTTCGAGATCCTTAGCTTAGGCTTAGAATAACTTTCAAAAAGATAGATTTACATAAGTGTCAAATGGGTAGGTGTAGACACCCATCTATGTCCAAAGTCAATCAAACCATTTTTATTGTTAATATTTTTACTATTATTGTTATTAGTATAATATATGGTACTATATTACATTTATTTATTTTTTTCTTTATTTCTTCCTTTTTAACTGTCGATTGATTAGGGTAACTGAAAATTGATTTCCCTAACTCGAAAAGATTCAATCAGTACAGTCAAAGGTGACTTTTGGATACACCTAGATAGATCAACAAAAATGTTGTCAAGAATCATGCTCAAACAGAACCAATCCATGCTAAATCCTGGGATTGAATTTTGTTCGATCCCTAAAATGGCTACTATGGACTACCTATAAAGTGGACAATGTTACACAAAACAAGGGAATATTGATTTTGAGTAGAAATGACCCATTGTTAAGTTTCTAGAATTCTGGGATTTAAGAATTTTTGGGTTTGGATTTTTGGAGCTTGATTTAAAAGTTCTTGGGTGTGGATCTAGGTTCTTGGGATTAGATTTAAGCTTCTGGGGCTTTCTAAAGTGATCTAGAAAAATTGAGAAAATTAAAGATTTTTTCTAGGAAATCTGGGTTTTTGGGATGAACACAATAAACATATGAAATTTTTTGTTAAATTTTCCAACAAGGGTTGAAGTTTCTAGCAAAATTTCGGCAAAATTACTAGAAATTGGTGACCAAACCTAGTTTTCGATTGAATGTTCTTGGAGATTTTAGAGAGAAGTCAGAGAGAATTGGGTTTAGAAAGAGAAAAGGTAGGAAGCTTCTAAGCAAAACATGCAAAGTTTAGCTTTTATACAATTTCAGCACGACGTCATTTTGACAACCTTTGACCCGTGGGTGACCTGGCAAGGATTTGTGCATTGACATTGGTACCGACCTGATCTGATCGCAAGGTTTTCTTTTTTCATTTTATTTTTATTTTTATTTTTTAATTTTATTTATTTTATTTTTCCTAGCTTATTTATTTTATTTTTCTAGTTTTATTTTTTAGAAAATTTATTATTTTGTAAAAGTTGTTTTTGTTTAAGGAAAAAAAAACAATTATATATGTATAAAATCTTTTCAGTAAACAAAAAAAAAAAAGAAAAAATCTTTTCAAATAAGTTTTCAAAATAAAAAAGATATTTTTAAGTTTTCAAAAAATATTTATAAAAACAAAAAAATCCTTTCATTAAAAAATAATCTTTTTCAAATAAAAAAGTCCCTACAAAATAAATTCATGGAATTCTATCAAACTATTGAAAAATTTTTATGGATTTAAATTTTATGGAATCCACCAAACTATTGAAAATTTTCATAAATCAATTTTTAAAAAATAATAAATAATAAATAATTTTTATCCTCTAAACTATTGGAGTATTATTTTTCAAATTAAGTCATACCAAAATATTATGAGACTTAATGAAATTCACAAAACTTTTTACAAAACTTTTTATAATAAAGTCTTACCAAACTTTGAGAGATCTGCTTTAAAATAAGTCCTATCAAACTATTGAGAGATTTTACTAATTTTTATGAATAAAAATACATTAATAAATCCAACAACAGAGCCTCATCAGAATGGGACACTAATCCTCATGAATACTTCTGAGGTGAAAGAATTATCTTAAAATGTTACCAAATTATTGGGATAATTTTAAGACTAATTTTCAATATTAAATTATTTAGTAAATCACAAAATAATCAATGGTTGGATAATTAGAAGTCAAACTGGTACTATCCTTTAGATGGACGTCGTGGGGGTGCTGTAACCTTCCTCATGCATAACCATACTTCCGAACCTAACATTTGGTTTCATGGATCAAAATATGTTCCAGGTGGCCAATCACACCTAAACAAAAAAGATTGGTGGTGACTCCTTTTAATCCATGTCAAATGATAGGTCCACTGATCTATACGTTACAATAGTAGGTTTTCCTAACCTAGATATTATGATAGTTTGGCAACTCCACTAGGGACATTAGAAAGTTAAGTCATTAGTTAGTTATGTGTTATCTTAAGCCTTATTTTGATTGTTTTATTATGTTATTATTTGTGATTTCATATTACTAACCTATTTGTTTTTATTTTCTTGTTTTGCATATTTTAATTTTTTATATGCATCAATTTATTTGATTATTTGGCATGTCCCTTTACACACACTACCCTTGCATTCATGCATAAGTTCTAAACCTAATCTTTATTCTTTATTAGGATAGAGCAAGTACCTACACTCTCGTGAGGTTATAACTTCAATGTGAGTTACGAAAAACTCCCATTCGAATTGAATCCATTCTATTTAAGCCTATAATATTGGGTGAGGATTGGGGTGCCTTACTAGTATATAATAGATGATTATGTAGGAAACAATTTAAAAACCTTTAGATTGTCAAGCCTTTGAACGGAGCATATACATGAACCTTAAGGATCCAAACCTAAGTTACAACCCTACCCATCCCTTTGTTAGCAACCCTAAATAGGACACATGATGGGACATTTATTTTGCTTGTAAATTTATAAATTGTTTCTTGTATATATTATGTGCATACTAGCTTTTTATATTGCTTCTTGTATATATTATGTTTACTAACCCCTTTTTTTTACTATATATGCATACATTTACATTATTGAATCATTTTTATTACACTCACACATACATGCATTTATTCATTTATTATTCCATTTCACTTTTTCATATATTAAAATATGTGAATGCCTAATTGTAAATTAAAGAGTTTTTTTTTTTTTACTTTTTTACATAGTTGTGAATAGGAATTTTTGTTTTTACTATGTATTGCATACATGCATCTATGTAAACATCTTTATATGTACATTATTTGGTATGTAAATATGAATTATTGTTGTTAGCCTTGAATTGATCCTTATTTTGAAATGACAAAACATTAAGCTAAATAAGCTTGATCAAGATTTTGAAAAAGATTTATTTAGTATATATTCTTAAGTTTTATATTTTGGTACTAAATAAATAATATGTTTTTTAATGTGTAAACAAACCTTTCTTTGTTTTCATATTTCTCAAACCAAATCTATCTTTTAAAGATTATTTATTTGAGCTTAAATGAAAGTCCAATTGTTGTTTTTAAAGTGAGCTCATTCATTTTGGACTTAATACAATTTTGATAATATTGGTTTTAAGAAATAAATTAACTTAAGAAATTGTTTTACAAGAATAAAGTTTTCCAACATTGAACTTGTTTTATTTTTTTGTATTAATTCACAAAGTTTTAATATTTAAATTTTATATGGTTGGAAAGCTCTTTGAGTCTACTTTCTAATAGATGAAACAAAATCTAAATCTAAATTTTTTAAGAAAAGATTTTTAATTTTTACTAGACACTCTATAGTTGTCTAAAACTGCACAAGGGTTAGTTTTAAAAATTTACTATAATTCGCACATAATGAATTAGAGGATGAATTTTGATAGAAAGCCCTTTAAGTCTAGTTTCTAAATCTTCAAACGGTTTGTAATTTGGATTTGTATAACTCAAGATATGATCAAATTAGTGAGTAGAGTACAAAATAAGAAACAACCAGCCAGCCATAGACATGATCGATCCCCTCAAGAAATGATTGATTGATTTTTCTTACAGAATGCAAGTTTGTACTTGTGCATGAAGAAGAGATTGATCACCTTATGTAAGGGATTGATCACCCTCTTGAACCAATCGATCCCTTACATAAAGGGATCGATCGGTTAGGCATTTTTAAAGGCAAAATTGGCTTCAAAATATAAACCAATCGATCCCCTCATGGAAGGGATCAATCAAGTCATGCCCAAGATATGTCCAACGACTATTTTTTCATGCTTTCAACAACTATTTTCTTCTCCCCCCAATGACTAGCTTTTTATTTTCTCTATATATTGGTCATTCCAACACACCAAAAAGGTTGATGAAGTAAGAGGGCAAGTGCTAACAAGTTATATTTTTATTTTCTCTTAGAATCAAGAGTTTTTAAATCTTAAGTTCAATATCCTTTGTATTTCTTGTATCCAAAATATTGTTGTTCTTTATTCATCACATTTCTTTATACTTTATTAGCCAAACACTTAGCCTTTGAAAGATGTTTTAAGTTTGCATTGTTATTAAGTGATTTTGTAATCAAGAGGTGAGGTATCCTCTTGAATTTATGGGATTGGAAGGTTATTACTTAGCCTAGAAAGTAAAGAGTATAAGGTTTTTTTCTCAAGCCTTAGTGAGAAAAAGATCAAGTTGTAATTTTAATTCAAGTATAGTGGATTAAATCCTTGATGTAGACAACCAAGAGAGAAGATGTAGGTACCTTGTGGAGAATAATCGAACATCTATAAATTTTTGTGTTTGATTTCTCTATCCCTATCTCTTTATTTTGATTATAGTTCATAATTGCTTATAGTTCATCAATTCATTATTGTTTGCATCATATTTTGATATTGGTTTAATTTTCATTTAATTATATTGAAATCATTTGTTTAGGAAGAATTTGGAGAAATTCAATTCACCCTCCTCTTAGATCACTATCTCACCTATAAAGCTAAAACTTGTTTTTCATTATAATTTTGCATATAGGTATTTGTACATATTTCCTTCATCCATTTCAATTGTTTGACAATAAAAGTCCATATGAGTTATTTCCATGATTCAAAAATGTTCTTTGTAAAGAAAAATTTTTTGGAAACAAACTTAATAGAATTGAAGATTATTACCAAGAATGAAGATACCCAATTGTTTACTTACCATTTCAAACCTCAATTCAATTAAGCATCACACCACTTAAAGCCTGACTTATCAAGTCTCATGATCCTAATTGTCACTTAACCAAGAGGGATTTTCGAGTCAATGATCTTCATTAAGGCTATAAGCAACAAAGTTTGAAAAATCTTGTATGAAAATTTCTTTGTAAGTGTAGATAACCTATTTTGTCCAGGGATTTTTTGAAATTCATTGGGCTTTGAATTTTTATTTTGATTTTACAATTGGATCTTAATTGGAAAAATGAATTTTGGGCTCAAAGATTAAGTCCTAAATTTTATTTATATTTTAATTTTTTTTAGTTTAATTTTTGTTTTTTAGTCAAAAGAGTCAAAGTCAATTAAAACAATCAAAAAAAGGGAAAAAATTTAAAAAAAAGTAAAATTTTGCACAAAAAAATCTTGGATTCAATTCAACTCTTGGATTCTATATCAGCTTTTAACTTTAATAGTTGAATAATTTTGTAAAGACTTGAGGCTTAATCTATTGAAAAAGAGAAAATTACACAAAGAATAAAATTTAGAGAGAAATCTTAAATTCAATTGAATTAATTTCTTCCAAATCGAAAAGGATTCAATCCCTATATAAGGATATTGAATCTAAGATAAAAAATGGGGCCTCACAGCAATTCACTTCATGATCAAACAAAGGTCATTGAAAAGAGAGAAAACTTAGGCAAAGTTTTGAATCAACAAGGAAAAAGCAATCAAGCCAAAAATTTTGCAAAAAGATTCAGTTAGAGTTTTTAGAAGGAAATCTAAGATTTATAATAGGAGACATCAGTTTTTGAAAGATGAAAATTTGTTGGAACCTATTGAGGTAATATTTTCTTTCATTTTTTTTATTTTTGCATAACTTTTATAATATTTAATTGTTTAATCTTATTTTTATATTTATTGCAAGGTATTTATTTTGCATGAATTTGTATGATTATTAATTTATTTGCATAATTATCAATTTATTTATTTGTGTGATTGCATAATTTATATATTCTTATTTACATGATTATATATTTAATTGCATGTTTATTTGCATGATTTATATATTACTATTTGCATGATTATATATTTAATTGCATATTTATTTGCATGGTTTGTATATTTTTATTTGCATGATTATATATTCAATTGCATGTTATTTACATGATTTACATTGTTAATTGCATGATTATTAATATATTTATTTGCATAGTTATTTATTTATTTATTTATTTATTTATTTATTATTATTATTATTATTATTATTGTTGTTGTTGTTATTGTTATTGTTATTTCATGATTTTATATTTATTGCATGATATTATATTATATGTTATTGCATGATTAATATTATATTTGAATAATACTTAATCGCATGTTTCTATATTTATTGTGTACATAATTGCATGATTATACACAATATATCTATGTGATCATATTTGATTTCGTGTTTATATATTTGCATGAATGGTTATTAATATATTTGTACGGTATTTTATATATTTACATTATTGTTGTTATTGCATGATAATTAATATATTGGCATGACATTCTTACATGAATATTTTGGCATGATCTCGGTATGATATTATTACATGATATTTGGTATAATTTATAGTATTATATTTGTATGATAATTTTTGCATAGTATGATTTAATATTTATTACATGATTGCATGATTATTTGATATTTTTTAGAATCTTTGTATCATCATATTTTGTAAATAAATAAAAGGATTGAAATTGATTTATTTACTTGATAAAAACCATATTTGATAAAGTTTAAATCAGATAATACATAATTAATGTGGTACAATTTTGGGTATAAAAAGGTACTAATACCTTTCTTGCACGTAATCAACTCTTGAACCTTAGTTCTAATGATGTAAACTAGAACTTATTCTTTTTAAGGACCCTTAGCTTAGGCTTAGGAATACCTTAAAAAGGATAGATTCATATAGGTGACCAATCACACCTAGCTAAAAAAGATTTGTGGCAATTTCATGATTTTTTTGTCTAAAGGGTAGGTTCCCAACCTAAACATTATGACAGTAAACAAATACATTAGGCTCTCTCTTAAATATTTTAGATTTTGACAATTTGATAAATGTCATGACAACTCTAAACACATCATTACCTATGTTTCTTCATAAAGCCTAAACTTCTTTAATTTCTTCCTTGGCCAGAATTACTAAAAAGACCATATCCTTTCAATATCTTTGCTTGACACCTTGATTTATGTAACATTCTTTTTCTCTTCCATTCATTGTCCTAAAATTTTTTGTTGCCCATATCTGAGGGCAAATTTACAAAAAGTCAAATTATCCAATTTTTCAGTATCTTTTCCTCTGGATGGCATTAATATTATCTCTTGGTGTGAATTGTGAAAATGAATAATATTACATTGGAACTTCATTTGATATACTTTGAACTTGAGTTGTAAAAAAAAAAAGAGCAAATGAAAAATGAAAAGAATTTACTGTAACATCATCCATATGAGATTTTAAAAGGATTCCAAAGTCAAAAAAAAATCTACTCGTGAGAATTACTTTTCAATAGAGGTATTTATATTTGGTATGATAAATGGTCATCTTTTAAATTCCCCTTCACAAAAAGAAAATATCTATTTGCTACCCCTTTGAATGTATTGAATTTTTTTTGAAGAAACCCTAACTAAGGATCATCTCCCACATTGAGGTGCAAGTATGAACATGGATCTCTTTGAAAAAGCATTAGATCCAAAGCTAAAGACAAGAAAAAATGCCTACAGTAAAAAAACAAGTTCTAAAATTTTGAACTTAATTTGTCAAGAAATGGAAACATGAAAGAAAAAAGAAAAGGAAAAAAAATGAAAAGAAAAAAAAAAGATGAAAAAATGTGGAAAGGAAAATCTTATTGAGAAAAGAAATGATCCTTGATTTGATTACCCTTAAACACATTTTTGGGCCTATTTATTCTTTCTTTCAAAACCCTAAACCATGGCTTATGTTATGTCCCATGAAAAGTCTATTTTGATCAAATGTGGATATCTAAATTGAAGAACTTTTCTTTAGGGAATCATCATCACTTTTTTATTATGGATGAATTTTGAGTTTTCAAATACATGATGTCATAGTCAAAAAAATAAATAAAGATTGAATAAAGCTCTAAGGTGAAACCCCGAAATGGTAATCTAGACTAAGATTGAAAGCAACTCAAGCAATGTTATTAGAGGAATTGATTTTGAAAGAACTAATGAACAATGAAGACTTTTGAGAAATTCAAGAAGATGAACCCTAATTTTAAGATGTGTTTTGAAATTTGAGCCTCTGATTCCAAGAAAATTTGAACCTTTCTTTCTCTTTTAAAAATTTTGAACCTATCATAACTAGTCTTAACATTTGTTAAAATGCCATATATTAAGGATTTAGGGGGTGCCAAAATGAATTGTGCTTTGAAACAAATAATTTTTCAACAAATTTAAACTTTTATTTGTGAGCATAGATGAAAAAATATTGATTTTTCCTTTCATTCAATGACAAAGTCTTTCTTAATAACTAAAATCCTAATGTGCCAAACCATTTTATCCTTTTGGAAAGACCAAAAAGTGATTCACCTAATTCAATTTCTATAGTAATCACCAACTATCAAGAGATTTATTGTCATATGTTGATTTTGATCATGGAAAGTTGTTACATGAGGTAATTTTTTTTTTTTTAATTCTTTAGGGGCAATTCATGTTATCTTTGAAAATTTTCAAATTTGGATTGTTGCATATATGAATTTTGATGGATGGGAGAAAAATGATTTTCAAGTCAATATGACAAGAGTGATCTTTCTAGGGCAATAAAATTGCTTTGTTTTGATAATTATTTTTGCATCATTTGATAAATGTACAAATCTTTCTTTTGATAATTACATCTGCATAATTGTTTGGATATATATTTGTGTCATTTGAGGAATTTGTAAATTGTATAATTCATTGGACCACACATCAGTATTATTTGGTGAATATTTAAATAATTATTTTGAATAGTGCATTTGCAACATTGTTTGTACTATGCATTGCATCATTTGGTAAGTATATTAATCATTGATTGAATATTGTGTTTGTATCATAGTTAGAACCATGTATTTGCATATTTGGTGAGCATTTAAAGTTTTGACATTTCTAAATATGTTAAGAAAGTGATAAAAAAAAAGACATTTGCATCTAATTTATTAGGATTGGTATTTACATTTGCATTTTTTGTAGAAGGCATTTGTATCTTGGTAAGATATATTGGTATTGATTTTTGTAAAACTTCAAGGTGAAGAAATAAACAAAGAGATTTGATTAGCTGGCATTAGTTGAAACCTAAGCCCAAGGCACCAATTGAGAATTTAAGCTTAGCTATGTTGGCAAATGGAAAGAAAAATGTGGAAGTTTCATCACAAAATGATGTGAATCCTCGAGATATTGAATTTTAGATTTGAACTTTTCAATTATGAATCTTTGAATTTTGGATGTGAAATCTTTTCAAATGCGAATATTTGAATTTTTTTATGAGAATGTCTAAAATTTTTTAATCTTTGGACTTTTCAAATATGATCTTGGATGCCAACCTCTAAAATTTTTGAATGTGAATCTTGAATACAAATCTGTAAGACTTTTTAATGTGAATCTTGAATGTGAACTTCTAAGATCTTCAAATGTGAATCTTTAGATGTGAATCTCGAAAAAATTTTGAATGAAAAGCTTCATTTGTGGGTTTTTAGAATTATTTGGAACCTTTACGAAACTTGGAACTTTTGTGAACCCTGAAAACTTTACAAATCTTAAATCTTTTACAAATCTTGAATCTTTTGCATTGCATTAACTACATTCAATAAATTTATTGCATTGCATTCACTACATTCACTGCATGCTTAAAAAAGAAATATTAAAGTTTGAGTTGTGAAATTAGGATGGAATTTTGAAAAATAGGCTCATGCATTGCATTCATTCCATCCATTATGCATGTTTGAAAAAAAAAATTAAAATATGAATCTTGAAATTGAATCTAAGAATTTTGGAAAATATTTTGATTGTATATGCTTGGAAAACAGGAATAAGAAAATGTGATAGAGGTGATTTTGAGAAGAAACAATGAGAGATGATCAATGATGAAAGAAACGATTTTGACAAGATTTTTGGATGAGAATTTTAAAGTTTCAAGCCTTTATATAGAATGAGCTTTCCTGGGCATGATTTAAAGTTGAAGCATCGATGGAAGAGTTCTTTATTTTCCAAAGTTTAAGCCTCGGTGGTGGAGTACTTTATTTGTTAAAAAGTTGAAGCCTCAGTGGAAGACTATTTTGTTTTTCCAAAGTTGAAGCTTTGGTAGAGGAATTCTTTATTTTTCAAAAGTTGAAGCCTTAGTGGAGTATTTTATTTTTAAAAAGTTTCAAAATCTCAGTTGTAGAGAAGCATTTTATTTTTCAAAAGTTTCAATGCCTCAGTTGTGAGTGAGCATTTTATTTTTCAAAAAGTTTCAAAGCCTCAGTTATGGGAGAGCATTTTATTTTCTAAAAACGTTTTGATGCCTCAATTGTGAGGGGCATTTTATTTTTCAAAAGTTTCAATGCCTTAGTTATGGGGGAGCATTTCATTTAAAGTTTTAAGCCTCAATTGTGGAGGAGTTTTTGTGATTTTTTTTTTTATTATTTTTCTAGACTCGAACAACATGGATATCTTTTGTCTTTGTACAATTCCTGTTTCACAGAAAATGTACAAAGAAAGGCAACTATAAACATCCCATTTTGTTTGAGAATTTTTTCAAATTCATTGGATTTCAAATTTTGATTTGGTTGTGCAATTAGGACTTAATTGAAAAAGTAAATTTTGGACTCAAAGATTAAGCCCTAAATTTTATTTGTATTTTAATTTTTTAGTTTAATTTTTGTTTTTTAATTAAAAAAGTCATAGTCAATTGGTAAAAAAATAAAAAAAGTGAGATTTTGCATGAAAAATCTTAGATTTAATTCAACTCTTGGATTCTATCACAGATTTTAACTCTAATGGTTGAATAATTTTGAAAAGACTTAGGGTTCAATCTACTGTAAAAGGGAAGATTACACCGAAAATAAAATTTAAAGAAAAATCATAGATTCGGTTGAATTAATTTCTTTCAAATTGAAAGGAATCCAATCCATATATAAAGACCTTGAATCTGTGATCAAAGGGGGGCCTCACAACAATTTACTTCAAGATTAAATAGGGATCATTGAAAAAAAAAAGAAATTTGGGCAAATTTTTAAATCAACAAGGAAGAAACAATCAAGCAAAAAAATTACAAGAAGATTCGATTGGGGTTTTTGGAAGGAAAGTTAAGATTTATAGTAAGAAACATCAGTTTTTTAAAAGTGAAAAGTTATTTGGAACACGTGCTCCATTGAGGTAATGTTTGCTTTTATTTTTTTCTTTTGTGATTTTTGCATAACTTTTATAATATTTGATTGTTTACTATTATTTTATATTTATTACATGGTATTTATTTTTGCATGAATCTGTATGACTAATATTATATTTGATAATAATTTATTTGCCTAATATTTTATTTGCGTGAATTTAATTTGCTTGCATGATTTATTTAATTGTATGATTATTAATATATTTATTATTGCATAATATGATTTTATATTTTTTACATGGGCATGATATTTATGATAGTTGCTTGATTGCATGATTGTTTGATTTTTTATAGAAATTTTGCATGACCATGCTGTGTAAATAAATAAATGATTAGAATTGATTAATTTATATAATAAAAACCATCTTTGATAAGGATTAGATAAGATAATACATAATTAATTTGATACAAATTTTGAGCATGACGGGATGCTAATACCTTCTCTATACATAATCCATTCTCGAATCTTAGTTTTGATAATGTAGACTAAAACATATTCTTTTTAAGGACCATTAGCTCATACTTAAGATAAACTTAAGAAGAATAGATTCATGTAAGTAAGCAATCATACTTAAAAATATATATATTGGTAACAATTCCATAATTTCGTGTCTAATAGATAAGTTTTCTCAACTTAATCGTTATAACAATAACAATTTAAAATCTCGAAAGTTCTTTATCCCTTCGTTGATGATTTATAAAACCAAATCAATAAATCAGACACCAACTAGAATGTTAAAACAAAATTGCACTACAGAAATTGGATAATACTTTGCAATCAAGAAGGTTAACTTTGAATAGTAGTCATACAAAGAGTTTAACTTTTTCATAGGGATCAAATACATTTTTTTTTCTCTTTTGCAAAAAATTGTTTCCCGGAAAATAAAAATTACCACTTAAATCATATTTCATTTGCAGCCGAATTTATTTCATTTATAGTCAAGTTGATTTAAACCTCTAATTTCACCTAATTTCTTGAAAAATTTTGACCAAATAAATAGATAAATTTCAGACAAAGTCATCTTGAACATCTTCACTCTTTTCTAACGCGACGATCATGATTGTTTGCATAGATGAAAAAACACTTTTTGGGTGATCATCCCTACAATATGTAGTAAAATTCTTTCTTTCAGTCCACGATAACTAAAAAGTACAATGAAAAAAGCTATAAACAACTTGCAGATTCTTACTGTAAACACAATTTAAGGGGAGATGAAATATTCACGCACCAACCCAACCACAAGACGACATGCATGTATGTATAGATGCATTATTCTATGGTCAAGATACATACAAGAACTAAGAGATTACAGGCATATCCTGGTCATCACACTGAAGGGAAACACTAAGAAAAATATCATATTGTACCATACAGCCATTTCAAATTTCTACCATTCAAAATTAATTGAGGTATTCATGTTGCATGCAACACAAAACTTTTTGGTAAATTGAAGCAATGAGTAAATGGTACCATTAATATAGGCACTTTCATCAAAATAATAAACAAATAAATAATGGAATAAAACACACCTAACAACAGCGAAAAAATGTACTGAACATTTCATTCACTAGATCATCACATTCAAGAACCAACATCACAACACATGATTTATTTTTCGCAGAAGTCTCCAAAACGACAACTCTCCTTCCAAATGATGGACCACTGGTATCGCTCAATCCATTGAAAGTTCCAACAATCACGAAAAAAAAAATCCTGAAATAGCAAATATCAATTACACAGGGGTTAAGTTGAAAATTTATTAGCTTTTTTGAAAAATCAAGACCACAAACAGTCAACCTTCACGAAAGAAAAGCACCTTTAGAACGTCATCAGAGTAAGGCACTTCAGGCGCAGTTATCCGAGTTACACAAAATTGTCCATCTCAATAAAACAATAAAAAGAACCCAGATCAAAACCAGCCAACAAAGGAAAAAAATGAAAGAAAAAACCCACCAGAACTCATTTCAAGATCTAGTTGTTAGAGACCCAAAAAAAAGATACAACTGAGTTAGAAACCAAAAAAGACATAACTGACTGAGAGACGAGGATTGTGAAATAACCTTCCCAACTCGCCTCTCCCTCCTTCCCTACTCTCCTTCCTTCTCATGGTTCTCTTTTGCTTTCCCTTCTCCTTTTTTTTTTTTCCCCTCATGATTGTTTGTATTGAGAGACATAAAAGCTTCAATCTTGCTTTTTTTTTCAACAATGAAACCCATCCAAAAGCTCGGAACAGCTTTATTCCAAAATTATCCATATAATTTTTTTAAGACATTGCTTACATGTGCTTTTATTGTTATAGATATTAAGAAAAACTCAAATTGGTGAGACATTAGAGGTAGCAATACTTATTTTATTAAGATATGAATTGAATTAAAACTTAATTAAAATTAACATCGAATAGAATTATTAATATTTTATAAATATTAAATTATAAATAATTTAAAATGAAAAATAACATTTTATAAATATAGTGAACAAATATATCAATTTCTTGAGTTCAAAAGAATTTTCACATCCGTATTTATATATAATATAGATTATAAATGATATACATCATAATTAAATTGCACATATTAACTTAGTATGTATACTTTAATTATAAGTTAATTTACACATTAACTAAGTTACATCATTGAACAAATTTTTTTCTAGTGCATTCATTAATTAATTTTCACATTAACTAATAATTTTAGCTATACCTTTTATATATGTAGTTAATTAATTAAAGAAATTCAATTTTTGCGTGCCATGATCTGTCTAGGATACCCAACAGGGAGGGGATCATATGGTTGCAATTAAAATCTAGATCAGACTAATTATAATTATTTAAGAAAAAACCGAAATCAATTAAGTAGAAGTCATAGTTCTACCTATATAATTTAATTTCAATCACCGACCATACCATTTTCAAATTAAATTTGGGCGGTTGAACTAAGACTAGCAAATTAATTTGTTTCAGGATATAGGGCAGTCAACGGGGCTGTAAACAACTTAACTTTTGAAGAATAGTTAGGGAAAATTTTAATTTTTATTTGTGTATATTCATTTATTAAAAGTAATAAAAAATTATAAATAATATTTTAAAATTCATTAAGTAAATAAGTAGATTATAAGTATATCAAATTTTATTTATATTCAATTCATTTATATATAAAGTGTAAACGAATAAAACATTTAATGAATAGTATCATAACGTATAAATTCATGGACTTACCGTTAAACATTGATTAGAGGAGTCACCATCAATCTTTTTTTTTTTTGTTTAGGTGTGATTAGTCACCTAATTGAATCTGATCTACAAAACAAAGGTTAGGTTCAGGAGTCGATTACGCATGGAGAAAGTTGTAGCACCCCTATAATGCTTATCCAAAGGATGGTATCAATTTGATTTCAAAATATCCAAGCCTTGATCATTTTGATGATTTATCAAATAATTTAATATTAAAAATTAACCCTAAAATTATCCCAATAGTTTGGTAGGATTTTGGATAATTCTCTCACCTCGGGAGTATTCATTGAGACTAGTATCTTACTATGAAGAGGCTCCGTTGTCAAATTTATTAATTTATTTCAAAAAGAATTGGTGAAGCCTCTCAATAGTTTGGTAAGGCCCACTTCAAAGCAATCTTTCACTAGTTTAGAGGATAAAAATTACTTTTGTTTATTTGGAAATATATTTTTTATTTTTCTCTTTCTTTTGTTTGAAAGGATTTTTCTTTTTTATATTTTTTTATCATTTAAAAAAAATTTAGAAATGCCAGTGACAAGAATATTTATTTTTTCTTTCTCTTTTTTTTAAAGGATTTTTTTTAAAAAAAATTAAACCAAAAAATAAAAAAAATGGGTTGAAAATAAAATCAAATCAAATCAAATCAAAAAATAAAAATAAAAATAAAATGAAAAAGAAAAAATCTACGATCGAGTCGAGTCAACACCAAAGTCAGCACGCAGATCCTGAGTCGAGTTCACACAGATCCTAAGTAGCCAAAACAACGTTGTGTAGAGGCGGTATATAAGGCACCTTTTAGCATTTCTCTTCAGAAACCCCAGAGCTTTTCTCTCTCTAGCAAAAAAACCTCCACCTTCTCTCTAGAAAATCACCGGTAAATTCAATCGAAAACTAGGAATTCACAAGTTTTTGGGTATGTCACCAAAAAATTCAATCGAAAACTGAAAAACCCATCGGTTTCTAAAAACAAGCCTGATTCTGGAAATCTTACCAAAATCTCACCGAAAACTTTAATCGATCGCTAGAAAATTCATCGAAAAATTCAAAGTTCTTCAAAAAACCCAGAAAACCCCAAAAAATTTTGAAAAAACATAGAAAAATCCAAAAAAATTCTCATACAGCTTCAAACCTTCCCCAAACCTTCTATAACCCTAAATTCACTTCCAGAAACCTAAATCCACTCCCAGAACCATGAATTAACTTCATAATCCCAATTTTCAAATACTAACAACCCTTACTGCCAAAATTTTTTCAAAACTCTCCTAGTAATTTCCTTTTAATTTTTCCTTCTGTTTCTGTGTGTCTTTGTTCTATAGAATTGGTCCAATTTATAGATAGGCTTAGGAAGATTTTAGAAAATGGACAAAATCAATCGCAAGCTTGAATCCTGATATTGTATTCTGTCTAGACAAGATATCAAGTCCAAAATTTTAGCAATCGTTAATTAAATTTGACCAAGGGATTTTGATTCCTATTTTCTTGTTCACGTGCAAATTTGAACAAAAAGGAAAAGAAAAAACAAAGAAGAAAAAGAAAAGAAAAAACAAAAACAAAAACAAAAATAAAAATATAATAATAATAATAATATAATAAAAAAAAAGAAACATGAGAAAAGGAAAGATAAAAAGGAAAGTAATAATAATAATAATACTAATAATAATATAACAATGATAATAATAATTTATAAAAACTATTTAATTAGACTTAGGCATGGAAGTGCTTAATTTGACCCAAACACAAATGGGCCTAATTGCGTCGAGACGTCAACGGGCTTAATCGGGCCTAGACGTTAATGGGCCTAATCGAGCCCGAACATCAACGGACCCAATTAAGCCTGGACATCAATGGGCCTAATCGAGCCTGGACGTCAATAGGCTCAATTGGGCTTGGACATCAATAGGCTTAATAGGACTCGAACATAAATGGGTGTCTATAGCTATCTCTCTTTACATATCTTTATTAGACGAAGATGATCCAAAGACTCAGACACCCATTCTGTTCAATTCAAATCAGCTAGTAAAGCTAACTGGAGATGAACCTCAAGTCAAAAGTAGAATGATCTAACCTGAACCGAGGTTGAATGATTGGGACAATGCTGCGAGTCAAAAAACAACTAAGATCGAGTTAAGATCGTAAATAAATGACTGGACTAATGTCATGAGTCTGACAATGATTTGACTTCAGTCAAGATCGAATGACTAGGATGATGCCCTGAGTCACAATAAAGCAATCAAGATCGAGTCGATGTCAAAAATAATTGACCGGATTGATGTCGTGAGTCTAACGATGATCTGACTTTAGTTGAGATCAAATGACTAGGATGATACCGCAAGTCAAAATAAAACGACCAGGACCAAGTCGAGGTTGAAAATGAATGATCGGCCTAATGTCGTGAGTTTGACGATGATCTGACCTGAGTCAAGATCAAATGACTGGGACGATACCGCAAGTCAAAATAAAACGACCAAGACTAAGTTGAGATCGAAAATAAATAATCAGGACAGAACCACAGATCATAAGAAATGATCTGGACTAAGCCAAGATCAGATGAGTGAATAATGCAAGTATATGTCTTATGCAAATGAAACATTAATTGTGATACTAATACTTCTGCATTCTCATTTCTTCGTGCCTTTAGGACAGAAACCATCTTTCATCTGAATACTTATCTTTACTGTACATTTTAGCGAAGAAATCATCTTTTATTAACCTAAATACTATTTTTCATCAACTTGAAAGTGCATCTTTAGCAAAGAAACCATTTTTCATCAGCATGGAGGCATATTTTTGGCAAATAAACTATCTTTCATCTGCCTGGAAGCACCTCTTTGGCAAAGAAACCATCAGCCTGAATGTTTATAATAAAGAAAGCCATGGAAGTCAAGTTCTTTTGTTTTTTTTTTTTTTAAGGCATTCATCTTTTGCCTTTATCTCCTTTAATTCTTTAAGGTAACACATAACTTTTTATGACTTTGTTCAGTTATTAATCATTAACCCAGTTTCAAATTATGGGATGCAAGTTATGCATTTTTTCCACTCATGAATAAGTATAAAGATAAAGGACAAATATATTGGCAATGTATAAAACTAGGAAAGAACAATAGGACGACTTTCATTTATTCAAATAAGTAATAAATTACAAAATAGGGTATTCAAGAATAACTATTCGAGGTAGCAATGCCCTAAGACAAATGATTAGATAACTATGACAACAAATCTTGGATCTTCTTTGAAAATTCAATCAAAACTTGATGCCTTAATACTTCAAAGCTGTCTCGATATACCTTTCCAAGTGATGCCAATTCAAGTTGCCTTTAGAGTTTAAATCTGAACCTCATTCTTTAGATCCAAGTTGCTTTTTTGAATTTTTAACTTGAACTCTCTTTTTTTTTTATTTTTTTTGTTCAAATCGCCCTTTCGGGTTTTCAATTTAAACCTTTTTTTTAAACCAAGCAAAGTACTTCTTTGCTGTATCAGAATTGACAGGACCAGAATATTCATCTCTATCTATTTTTGACAAGATTAAGGCTCCTCTCAAAAAAGCTCTTTTTACCATATAAGGCCCTTCCCAATTTGGGGTTCATTTTCTTCTATCATTATGCTAACTTGAAAGAATTCTTTTCAATACCAACTCTCCTTCTCGAAACTGATGAGGTCTAACTTTTTTTTCATGAGCTTTTATCATTTTTCATTGGTACAATTGGCCATGGCACAGTGTCGTCAACCTCTTCTCCTCAATAAAGTTCAATTGCTCATAGTGCTTATGAATCCATTCAGCTTCTTTTAATCTCATTTCCCTTAAGACCCTTAGCGATGAGATTTCTACTTTTATTGACAATACAGCTTTTATCCCATAAACTAAGGAACAAAGAGTTATCCTGGTAGAGGTACATATAAAAGTTTGATATACATATAGAGCAAACGATAATTTCTCATGTCAGTCCTTATATGTTTTAGTCATCTTCTCTAAAATTTTTTTGATATTTTTATTTGCAGCTTCTACTGCCCCATTCATTTTTCAGTGGTATAGAGTTGAATAGTGGTGTTTGATTTTAAATTGAACACATATTTCTTACATCATCTTGCTATTCAAGTTCTTGGCATTGTCTGAGATGATTCTTTTTAGAAGGCTATATCTACAGATTATCTTTCTTTTGATGAATTTGTAAACCATCGATTTGATCACAGTTATGAAAAAGGTGACTTCAACCCATTTAGTGAAATAATTAATCATCATAAAAATGAATCTACTCTCTTTCGAAGTCTTTGGTGTAATAGGCCCAATGACATCTATCCCCCACATAGAAAATGGCTAAAGTGGCCCTATGACATGTAAAGCACCAAATGAAGCATAAATCTTATCAGCATAAATTTGGTACTTATGACATTTATAGGGATAGTCAATACAATTTTTTTCTATTATTAACCAGTAATATCCTGCTCACATAACCTGTCTTACTATCATATGTCAATTTTCATGTGTTTCACATACGTCGTTATGAACTTTTTTCATAATCTTTTTGGCCTCAGAAATGCCTACACATCGTAATAACACTTGGTCCTTACATCATTTGTACAAAATTTCTCCGTCTAGGAAAAATTTCACAGCCAACCTTCGCAAGGTTCTCTTGTCACTTTCTGTTGCTCGATCTAGATACTGCTGATTCTTTAGATATCATATAATATCATGATACCAGGGATTGCCATCTTTTTCCTCTTCCAAATTGGCACAATATACTAGTATGTCTTTGATATCTAGTTTAATAAGCTAAATTTTTGCAGTATCACCGATCCGTACCATCACAGCCAAGGTGACCAAAGTATCTGCAATCTGATTTTCTTCACGAGGTAAGTGCTCAAATTAGATTGTTTTGAATTGTTTGCACAGTTCTAAGATATATTTGTGATAAGGAATAAGCTTCGGATCCCTTGTTTCCCATTCACATTTTAGTTAATAAATGACTAGAGCTGAATCCTCAAACACCTCTAATGTTTCAATTTTTTTATCCAAAACAGCATGCAATCCCATGACACAAGCTTCATACTCAGCTACATTATTAGTGCAGTTGAAATTCAATCTTATCGTAACAGGGTAATAATGTTCTACTAAAGATATTAAAACTTCTTCAATCTCGTGTCCCGTGGCATTAGCGGCCCCATCAAAATACATCCTCCATATCTCTTCATCATCTTTATCTTCTTTTAATTTTGAGATGGCCATTAGTTCTTCATCTAAAAAATCAAGCTTTATGGGCTCATAATCGTCAGTGACCCTGTCTGCCAACAATTCAACAATGACACTTTCTTTGATTGCTTTTTAGCTCACATATACTATGTCATATTCAGATAGCATTACCTGCCATCTTGTAATTCTTTCTGACAGTGATGGTTTCTCCAAAATATATTTGATGGGATCTAATTTAGCTATGAGTCAGGTTGTGTAGTAAAACATGTATTGCCTAAGTCTTTTAGCTGTCCAAGCCAAAGCACAACACATTTTCTCTAATGACGAATACTTTGACTCATACTCCATAAATTTTTTGCTTAGCTAATAAATAGCTCTTTTTTTATTATTAAATTCATCTTGTTGACCCAGTATGCATCCCATTGAGCCCTTATGTACCATTATGTATAGAATTAGTGGTTTTCCCAGAACAAGAGGTACTAATATTAGAGGATTTAATAGGTACTGTTTGATCTTATCGAAAGCTTCTTGACATTGTTCATTCCACTCCCCAGGGTTATTCTTTCAAAAGAGTTTGAAAATGGGATCACATTTAAGAATGAGTTAAGAAATGAACCAAAAAATATAATTTAATCTACCTAAGAAACCTCGAACCTCCTTTTGTGTGCTTGAAGGAGATAAATTTTGGATGGCTCGAATTTTGTCCAAGTCAACTTTTATTCATCTTTCACTGACTATAAATCCTAATAGCTTTTTTGACCTAGCTTTGAATGTACATTTGGCTAGATTCAATTTGAGCTGAAACTTTCTCAATCTCTTAAATAATTTTTTGAAGTTGACTATATGATCTTCTCCCTTTTTGGATTTCATAATCATGTCATCCACACACATCTCAATCTCCTTACGCATCATATCATGGAAAAGCATTACTATGGCCTTCTTATAGGTTGTTCCGATATTTTTTAGTCCAAAGAGCATGACCTTGTAACAAAAAGTTCCTCACATGGTAATAAAAGTGGTCTGTTTCATGTTGTCTGGAGCTATTTTTATCTTATTATAGCCAGAGAATCCATCCATGAACGAGAATACCGAATGTCAGGCTGTATTATCCATCAAAGTATTAATGTAAGGCAGAGGAAATTTGTCTTTAGGGCTAGCTCTATTAAGATCTCTATAATTTACATACATCCATACCTTTCCATCTTTTTTGAGGACATGTACTATATTAACCACCCATTCAAGATATTTATCCACTTGTAAGAAGCCTACATCAAATTATTTTTTTACTTCTTCTTTAATTTTCAACAGCCTCTCCAATTTCATTTTTCTTAACTTTCGTTACACCAATTTGTATTTTGGCTCCAATGGTAGCCTATGTTCCACTACTTTGGTACTTAGTCCAGGTATATCTTAGTAGGACCAAGCAAATACATTCACAAACTCCCGGAGTCAATCTTCTAACCACTGGCAATCAACAAGTGAGAGTAAAGTTCCAATCTTGACCTCTTTCTTATTTTTGGCATCACCCAAATTGATTAATTCAATAATTTCTTAAGAAGGCTCAATGGATTTGTTCTCCTATTCAATTAGCCTCATTAAATCCAGAGATAAAGTATATTCCTCAAAATTTTCTTTAGTATAAAGTTCATAGGTATTAATTGAATTTTCAAAGCTAAACATTGGATCATTGTCATAATTACCTTTACATTCATTTGAGGACATGAAAATTAATAGAATAGAAAATATTGGCAAGAAATTTTGATGGGGTAATGAACGGAATGGAAGAAATGAACAAAATGCATGCTCTTCCTTTTATTGAAATAATGAAATATAAAAGGCCCAAACATAAGAGTTCATCCTAATGCTTTTGGGTATAAGCAATTATGAGGTGTGATTACAATGAAGAAAAATCAGAAACAATAGGCATTTGGATGACCTCTCAATTTTGTAATTTATATCTTGGCAAACATGGGTAAACCCAAGCTTTCTTATCTTGACTTTCATCATTCACCATATGAATGGATAGCTTAGCAAAAACTTCTTCCCATTTTGGTTCTTTTTTTATGTTCTTTTCAACTTCCTGGTGCATGTATCCTCCAATAATGAAGGTTTCATTCAAATGGGGAAAGACCATGGATTTTTTTTTTGCCTTTCTGCTATTGTTTTGCATTTCTTTTATTTCATAACCTAATCTAGATCTACAATTGTAATCTTCAATCTTAGGAATCTCTCTTATCTCTTGCAGGCTTTTGCCCAGGCTAAACCTAATACTTCAACCCTTGTTAACCATTTGATTGATCACAATCTGACTGAATTTGAGCCTTTCGCCTATTGTATTAATAGGTTCAAAAGATCTATACGAGCACTCTAATGATTCTTCTGTTGCTTCCATATATGGGGCATTTATGGGTTGGGTCACCGATAAATCTTTCTTTCCAGCCACAATCACCAATTACCCTTCTACATTGAATTTGATTTTTTGGTGCATTGAAGAACGGTTGGCGCCTACCTTATGGATCCATAGTCTTTGCAATAAATAGCTATATGATGTGGATATATCCATGACCTAAAATTTTATATTAAAGACACATGATCTAATCTAGATGGGTAACTCAATGTCTCTCAAGACTTTTAGCCTAGTCCCATCAAATCTTCGAAACACCATCTGACTGTCTTGGATATGAGACATATCAAAATATAGCTTAGCTAGAGTGGACACCGTTATGACATTAATAGCAGATCCATTATCAATAAAATTTTAGTTACTATGTGGTCTTTACATTTGACAGTGATGTGCAATGCCTTAGTGCTCCTTCTACCTTCAAGTAGAATCTCATCATCGCTAAAAGAAATATAATGTGGCACTATTAGATTCTTTGCCAAGTGATTCACATACTCCACAGATACATTATAAGCCACATAAGCTTAATTTAATACCTTTAACAAAACGTTGTGATATGGTTCAGAGTTTAGAAAAAGTGATAATAGAGAAATTCGGACTAACATCTTATTCAATTACTCCACCATAGAATATTCACTGTGCTTGACTTGCTTTAAAAACTCACAAGCCTCTTTTTCAGGAACAAACTTCAGAGTATCCTTCTTTAAGATCTCTGATTTAGTTTACTTCTCTCTTTTTTTCTATTTTTTCCAAAATCTCTGGCGTATAATAACTTCCACTTCTAGTTATGCCTCATACTCCTGCAATATTAGTTGTTTTATCTTTTAGCCTTTGCTGCCCCTGAATCATCACCTCACATTCATATCTCTGGGGCACTGCCTTATTATCTTTATAAAAAAATAGGTGAGAAACTCTAAAACCTACTGGTTTGGGAACAAACTTGCTCCTAATTGATTGTGGCTTCTCCTTACAACATATAGTGATAGGTTTTGGCACCCACCTATCTGTCATAAATACCTCAATGTTTTTTAAGGCTCCTGATTCCTCATATAACTCTATCTGGTAATAGTCTATTAATTTTTGCACCTTCTGATGAAATTGTCAACATTTTTCAATAAAATGCCATAAAGCTCTACTGTGATACTTACACCTTTGATTGGGGATGCATCTTCTTATTTAAGTGCATAGGGTCACTAATTGTATCAACCTAGCTTCATATAAGGTAACAGAAAGATGGTTAAATGGCATTTTAATCTTTTTTACCTTTCTTATTGCATGCCTTTTATCTTTGTCTAGGGTGTTGACTGTATGACTGGGTAATGAATTCCCATTAACATTAGGTGCTGAGCTCCCACTGGTATCAAAACTTATCAACCCTTCTTTAATCAAATGCTGCACTTTTGTTTTAAAGAAAGGTAATTTTCAATAGAATGGCCCGTTACTCCATAATGATAGTCACTATGGTGGTGGCATCATACCATTTGGGATAAAAAAGTTTGAGTTATTTGATAAGGATAAGAGCAATTAGATGATTCTTGTAGAGTTCTTAATATACTTTGTGTAGCTTATGGGTATAGGATAAAAAATGGGTCTTTCCCTAGTTTATGGTTCCCTAGTATTACTTATAGTACTAGTTAAGTGGGTAGAAGATCTTGGTAAAGATGGATAAGATGGTCGAGTAGTTGACTGGTAAAGAGATGTAAAGGTATGGTTCACCATGTGGTGGTATGTAAGGTAAGTAGGTCGAGAGTAACTTCTAAATTATTGTCCTTCAAGACTCACAGCTTGAGTCTCACTTTTCTTTTTCTTAAATGCTTTTTTGAAAGACTCACCTATTTCAAGCTTATTATTTTTAATGGCATTTTCAATAATTTCTCTCAAAATCATCATATTAGTAAAGTTTTTAGTCGTATTTTTTATCATCATTTCATAATAGAGCGAATTTAGAATGCTAACAAATAGTATAATAGTTTTTTTCTCTGTTAAAGAAGGTTGTACTTAAGCAATTATATCCCGTCATTTTTGGGTATATTACTTGAAGGATTCGGATGTCTTCTTTTCCATTGCCTACAAAGAAAGACGATCCGAGGTCATGTTGATAATATGGTGATATTGATTAATAAAGGACCAAGTTAAATATTTTCATGTCTTTATTCGAGTCTCATCTAACTGGACATACCATCTTGCTACAAACCCAGTTAAACTATCTTGAAATACATATATAAGCAACTTTTCATTACTAACATGTGCCTCTATTTTGTGACAGTACATGGTGATATGCATGATAAGACATTTGGTATAGTCGTACTTCTCAAACTCTGGTATTTTAAACTTTGAGGCATCACCATGTTTGGTACTAGGCAAAGTCTCACTGCATCTATGGGTCCATAAAAATTTATTCCCTCTATTACCTTCAATCTTTCTTCAAGCTTATTCATAGCCTGATCAATTTTAGAATTCCTCAAGGGCATAGCTGTCTGTAGCTTTTCTTTCTCCTTTACTTTATCTGCAGTAAGAAGTTGGATGGGCTCAGTTACCTTCTCGACAAAGATAAGATTATCATAACTTTGGACATTCTCATGGCTTGATGCATATGTCATTCATGGGTAGTTGTATTTCAAAAAAGCTGTCTGTTGAGGTTGAAAGAGTGGTACGATTTGATTTTGTTGTGGACCAAAGCCTAGAGGATATGCTAAGTTAGTATCTTCTTGTGAAGTATCTTCTTTCACTGATTTCCCCTTATTTACCTTTTCTAGGGCCTTTACAATTTGGTTCAGCTTTTCCTCTAATACTTCTTGGGCTTTTTCCATCCTTTCAAGGTGGCTTGTATTGTCCTATTCCATCTTTCTAGCTCGAGCTCGAGTATTGTATTAATGTGTAATTATTCTTGCACCTTAGTACCACAATTGAAAATTCAATAATAATGTTATGAATGAATGAATGAGCATGATGCAAATGTATAAAAAAGAAAAAAAATAAGAGAAAAGAAAAGAACACATTTGCCCTTTAAAAGAAATTCAATAAAAGAAAACTTTCATTTATTCCACAAGAGTCTATTTTACATCAAACCTAATATTGTTCCTCTATAAAAATGCCTAACTTGCTCATACTGATCTTTAGCTTCCTCAATGAAGTTTATCAATTTCTATCCATGTTCCTCTATTGGTGTAATTGAAGCTTTTAGTGCCTCAGCCTTTTTTGCCATATCATGTGCTTTGATCACAGCCTTACCTATCTAAGCAGTGAGGTATTCTATGTATTTCTATCTTCCTAACCTTTCTTTTTTGCTACACCACACCTAATAGGATAACTCTCTGTGCATTTCTGTGAGGATTTTGATATGATTTTTTTATTCATTCAACTTTAATGTTAGGGTCAGAATATAGTCTGAAAGCCATTGATTCTCTTGCTCAACCTTCATGAAAGCATTTGGTCAAGCTCTTCTTTTAGCTCTTCATTTTTATGAACCAACTCTGTGTTGTTTATTTCTTTGGCTTGTACCTATATATGCAACTTCTTATGCTTCTATTGCAACTACTTCAGCTCTTTAAGGGCATCATCTCATTCTTTAATAACTTTCTGGGCCTTACTGACTCTTTAGAAATCCTGTGGACTTGGATTTCTAATTTTTTTTGCTTTATTCTGCCACTGGTCTTTTTCTCCTTGCAATTTCAAAATTTCTTGCTTCAGTTTCTCCTTCTTCATTTCATGCTCTAACTTAGAAAGCTTATTGTCTGACTCATGGCCCATCGGTATGTGATGACCTTGAGGCATAAATGTAATCTTCTAACTTCTCTTATTTTTCCAAATTAGATACCCTTGAGTAACTTGATCAATGAATGGCCTTGAGCTTACTTTTTTGGGCTTTTTTCAGGCCTTAATCATGCCATCAATCTTTTAAAAAGTTTCAAGCTCCCCATATGAGCAGTCAAACTAGCCAAGCTTGCAAGTCATAAGAGTAAACTATTTAGCTCCATTCTGTCTCCTTAATATCAATGGTGCATAACTTGTTGACCTTCATAGGTTTAAAAGTGGAACCTTTGTCTCATCTCCAACATTGATACAACATAGGTTCTCTGTCCATCCATGGAGCTAACCATTTTACTTGACCAGTTGTGAGCCCTTGTAGCAGACATTTTCACTCTTTTTGAGTCTTTGCTTTTGGCCAGGTACTCTGGCAAAATTTTCTAATTGAATTTTGAGTGTAGAAATAAAGTTTGGTAAAAGCACTTTTTTTGCATTCAAAATGGCTCTTCATCCATACATATAATAAAGGTAAGCAGCCCATGAAACGTGTTTTGTCCATCTATCTACAAAAATTCAGAAATCTAATAGTTTCTGCCAAGATAGTTAGTGAAGGATTGCACCCCCTTTCAACCTGCTCAAATAAATCCACCACTTCTATCTCAATATGTCTTAAGACCTTAGGGAAAATGACCAACCCATATATGGCTAAAGCAAATGCATTCATTTCCTGATCATCATCTAGATGCTTGATAATGAAATCCTAAAGAACCTCATATGGAATACCTTTGTGATCTACTTTCTTTCGAATGTATGAATCTATAGTCTCATTTCCCACTCCTAGCATCTGACACAGCTTCTTGTGACTTCCTAATTTGTGTTTCTTTATGCATACTATATCTAGATATAGTAGATACATACCCACTAGAATTGAGTACTCCTCTATTATTGGTACTAGATCAACCTCATTATAGATGAAACATTAATAGGAAGGATCCCAAAACTATACCATCGCCCTGATAAATGAGTAGTCAACCTCCATTAACATTAGATATGTGATGTGCCCAAACTTTTCACAGAAAGCCTCATGCCTTGAAGGGGTCATACCATTCCACGTGTCTAATAAGCATTTCAGATCATTATGCTTGAGGAGTAGGCGGACTTCTCTTGATAGTGTAGGGACATGACCAGGTAGCAAATAGTCTCCCTCTTCTAGCTACCTCTTTTCTAATTCCATCTTCACATCTATGGGAGAGTCACATTTGAACAATATAGATGAGGCACAAACCTAATGTTCTGTGGAATCCATAAGGGTTTTTGTTGAAATAGCTTTGTGGTAAAAAAACTATGCAATCTGTAAAAATGTTCATGAATGTGCAAGAAAAGAAATAAAGAAGACAAAGAGGTTAGTTAATCACTTCAATAAAACATATAGTGGACATAGCAATTAAGATAACATGACCTGAAATTTTGGATTATTTACAAAGGGTGGGAAAATAAGGCTCTATCTATGGTTAGGCTTCTAAAGTTAACTATATGTAGTTTAGGATTATTCTTAAAAGTCCCCAAATTGTTTCCTACATCATGGTCCATACAAGTGGAAAGGGTTCAATCTGAATGAGAGTGTTTCGTAGGCCCATGTGGAGACATGAAATCTCACGAGGGCATAGGTACTTCACTCCTTCCTAAAGGCAGAGCTCGAGTGGAGGACTTATGTCATACACATGCTGAAGAATGACAGATATATATATTCAAGTAATAAATAGTTAAGCAAATATGAACAGCTAAATAAGCAGATATATACAAGGCAAACGATAAAGTAAATATAAGCAATAAAAGGGAATAAAATAATTTCAAACTTATTAAGCAAGGCTTGGATAATAAGAAATCATTTACTGGCTTGACTCTCAATGTCTCCAGTGGAGCGCTAAGCTGTCATAACGCATAGATCCGTGGACCTACTGCTAGACATGGATTAGAGGAGTCGCCACCAATTTTTTTTTTTTTGTCTAGGTGTGATTGGCCACCTAATTAAATCTGATTCGTAAAACAGATGTTAGGTTCAGGAGTCGGTTACGTATGAGAAAGGTTATAGCACCCTCACAATGCCTATCCAAATAATGGTACCAGTTTAATTTCAAATTATCCAAGCCTTGATCATTTTGATGATTTACTAAATAATTTAATATTAAAAATTAACCCTAAAATTATCCCAATAGTTTAATAGTAATTTAGGATAATTCTATCACCTTAGAAGTATTCATGGAGACTAGTGTCCCACTCTGAAGAGGCTCCATCGTCAGATTTATTAATTTATTTCAAGAAAATTGGTAAAGCCTCCTAATAGTTTTGTAAGGCCCACTTCGAAGCAATCCTCTAATAGTTTAAAGGAAAAAAATTACTTTTGTTTATTTGGAATATATTTTTTTATTTTTCTCTTTTTTTTCTTCAAAAGAATTTTTTTTTATATTATTTTTTATCATTTTTAAAAAAAATTTCCTTTTTTTAGAAATACTAATGGCAGGAATATTTATTTTTTCTTTCTCTTTTTTTTTTAAAGGATTTTTTTTAAAAAAATTAAACCAAAAAATAAAAAATGGGTTGAAAATAAAATAAAATAAAATAAAAACAAAATGAAAAAGGGAAAACCTACGATTAGGTCGGATCAATAATAAGGTTAGCTCGCGGATCCTGAGTCGGGTTTACGCAAATCCTAAGTGGCCACAACGACGTTATGTAAAGGTGATATATAAGGCAACCTTCAATGTTTTTTTTCAAAAACCTCAGAGTCTCTCTCTCTCGCCAAAAAACCTCTGCCTTTTTTCTAGAAAACCCACCGATAAATTCAATCAAAAACTGAGAATTTCATTGATTTTTGGGGATGTCACCTAAAAATTTAATTGAAAACTAAAAAACCCATCAGTTTTTGGAAAACAAGTCAAATTCTGGAAATCTTGCCTGAATCTCGTCAGAAACCACAAGCGGTTGCCAAAAAATTCAAAGTTCTTCAAAAAAACCTAGAACAACCCAAAAAAATTTGAAAAAACTTTAAAAAATCCAAAAAATTTTCCAAACAGCTCCAAACCTTCCCCCGAACCTTTTGCAACCTTAAATTCATTTCCAGAAACCTGAATCTACTCCCAGAACCGTGAATTAACTTTAGAATCTCAATTTTCAAATACCAGCAACTTTTACTATCAAAATTTTCCCAAAACTTTCTCAGTAATTTCCTCTCAATTTCTTTATATGTTTTTGTGTGTCCGTATTCTGTAGAATTGGTCCAATAAGATTTAGGAAACGGACAGAATCAATCGTAGGCTTGAATCATGAGATTGTATTATGTCCAGGCGAGATATCAAGTTCAAAATTTTAGCAATCATTAATTAAATTTGACCAAAAGATTCTGATTCCTATTTTCTCGTTCACATACATATTTGAATAAAAAAGGAAAGAAAGAACGAAGAAGAAAAAGAAAAGAAAAGAGAAAAATGAAAATAGAAATATAATAATAATAATAATAATAATAATAATAATAATAAAAGAAAAGAAACACGAGAAAAAGAAAGATAAAAAAGAAAGTATAATAATAATAATAATACTAATAATAATATAACAATGATAATAATAATTTATAAAAACTATTTAATTGAACTTGGGCATAGAAGTGCTTAATTTGACCTAAATACAAATGGACCTAATTGGATTTAGACGTCAACTAGCTTAATTGGGCCTAAACGTCAATGGGCCTAATCGGACCCGAACATCAAAGAGCCCAATTGGGCCTGAACATCAATGGGTTTAATTAGGTCTGGACGTCAACAGGCCCAATTGAGCCTAGACATTAATGGACCTAATAAGACCCAAACATAAATGGATGTCTACAAATAGTTTGTGAATACACTTTATTTTTATTTATTTATTAAGTTTAATAAAAATTACAAATAATATTTTAATATTCTTAATTAAACTAATATATTATAAATATAATAAAAATTTATTTATATTTAATTTGTTTATTCTCTTATTATTCACAAGACTATAGAAATAATATATTAAAAAGAAAAAAAAGAAAAGAGAGTTAGATAAATGCCAATGCGTGGTTGTAATCACATCGAATTGTTTATTAATTTGATGAAAATAAAAATTTGATAATTTAAAACACGATATAATAACATGATATAAAAATGATATGATTAAAAGATACAAAAATAACACGATTTAAATTTTTAAAAAAACCAAAATAAGTTTAATAAAATAAAAAAATTATATTTTATATTTTATATCGATATAAATTATGATATATAATTTTTATATAAAATATGACACGAATATAATATTTTATATAACATAATAACATGAATTGTTAGGTTTTTATTTTATATTATAAAATTTTGCAAAAAGTTATGCAATTCAATTATTCTTTTTAATATATAATATATATTTTTTATAATTGATTAGTAATGTTAACGAAGAACCTTGTCATCTGTCGCAAACTTTACATTATTTAATTCAAACAAGTTGCTCTTTTTAAAGTTCCTGTCTCGGCCGGAAATCTTGATGCAATTTTAAAGATTCTCTAGGTCGAAGTTATTATTATTATTATCATTACTAGTTGATGCCCTCGCTTCGTGGAGGAATTTTATTTTTATAAATATATATTAAATTAATTATTAAATATAATTTTAAATTATATTATATTAAATAATATTTTTTGTTTAAATAAATTTTATTTTTTATTTATTTTATTATATGTATTTATATTAATATAATCATATTTTGTTAATTAAAATAGTAAATCACTATAACTAAAACTGCATAATACAACAAAATTTTCTCAAATTTTCATTCTTCATCTTTATTTCACCAAAACAGAGCAATAACTCTTCTTCATTTTCTCAAACCCAAATCCATATACATTTCCAGCAAAAAATCTAAACAACAAAGACAATCTCTTAAAACAATAGCACAATTTATGCAACCAAAAATGCTTAAAAGGAGCAATTCAAATCCTCAATCAAATTGAATAGCTTCCAGCTTTTCTTTACTCGACTCTCATCCAGCTTTGCTTCCGAAAGAAAGCTCTTACCGACAGCAAAAGCGTCCACCAACACATAAATTTTTTTGGATTTTTACATGGGATAGTTATTTGAAACCATCTTTCAGATATGTATGCAAAATGCAGGAGTTTGTCAGATGCCTAAAAAGTGTTCGATGAAATGAATAAAAAGGATTTGTGTTCTTGGAATGCTCTGAACTTTGGGTATGCGAAAATATGAATGCTTAAAGAAGCAAGAAGTCGTTCGATAAAATACTTGAAAGAGATAAATTTTTTAGACCATAATAATTTCAGGTTATGTTCGCGTTGACAAGCCCAAAAAAGCTTTAGAGCTTTATAGAATGAATGAAATGAGCTTGCTTTTGAAATTGAATAAGTTTACCGTGTCTAACATTTTAGCAGCTTCTGTTTCCATGGATGTTCAATTATCGAGAAAGAGATTCATAGTAGTATAATGTGAGCTAAGTTAGATTTTGTTATTTCAGAAAAGATGTTATTCAAAGTTAATATAATTATTTCATTGTAAAGGATAGCTGTCTATCTCTAAGACTTTAGGGATACATTTTAGATATAGTTTATAAATTTCATCGTAAATGACAGCTGTTTACCTCTAAGACTTTGGATATTCTTTTTAATCTGTAGTTTATAGATTAGTGTGAAACGGACGAAGGGAAAGAAAAACATTTATGCTTCAAGTATTCCTTAAATCTTAATTTGCAACCTACACTTTTTGCACTACATGAATTAGAAGTTGGTGTAAGTTGTTGGATTGCGACCGGTTGTAACAAAGTATTTCTTTAGAGATTTTGATGGTATGCTTTTTCTATTTTGATTTTTGAGAAAAAATATTTTAATATGAGAATAATGATTATTGCTTGTCAGTGGCATTCAAAATTTTATTTTTTAAAATGTCAACTTATAATATATATATATAATTAACAAAGGGTTTATCATTTTATTAACAACGAAAAAGTATTCAGAAAATTTTTTTAAAGTGTTTAGGAAAAAAAATTTTCTAATTTTATTACTCCCTTTATCTCTTTTTTTTTTTTTTTGTCATCTTTTCTGTTTAGAATATTTTAAAATTATATTCTTTTTTCTTTTTTGAACATTTAAAACTCTTATTTTTTGTATTTTAAAATTATTTTTTATGATTTTTTTTACTTTTGATATTAAAAATTATGTAATTTTAATTTTATAAAAATTACAATTTTAACATTAAATATGTTAAAATTAACTTTTTTTAAAAAAAATTTCATAAAAATTAATACAATCTCAAATATTTTAAACCGAAAGAAGTTTTTTTTTTTAATTTTTAAAAGTGTTCATAAATACTTTACCTTTGTTACCGAATCTGCGTATGTTGCTTGTAAGTCATAATTTAATCATTTGCTATTAATCATTTGCAGCAATAAGTGTGGACTTGAAGATTGATATGATTTTGCACATATGATGCTATCTGTTGATGTAAGAATTATTGGATTACGTTTATTATGAGGTATTATTTATTTTAAAAGCCAATGTATTAGTTAAAGTTTAAAATTAAACAATATATACATAAGGATTATTATTATATACATAAGAAATTCTTTAATTTCATGAGAGATAAAAATGTTATCACTTGTTTTTTTATTATTATTATTTATTACATTAATTATTTTAAATACAAAAGCTCTACTAACATCAGAACATGCATGCGATAATTTTCTTATATAAACTACTCAAGTCATGCTATAAATATAATCTTTTTGGTGGCTCAAGGTAGCTCTGTTTATACAATAATTTAATTGTAAAAAAATTTGTTAATTATTCTATATCAAGCAACCTATTTACACTAGCATTGCGCAGCATGTGATTCCCTTCTTTAGAATCCCACCAACCGGAAGACGTTTCTTTTTATATACCAAAACTTCACTTCTCAATAGGTTATCAGATTATTAGTTTTTAAAAGAACAATAGTCATGATGATGGTTTGTGTATGGAATGAGATCAGTTAGCAATTCTAAAATTAATTAATATGAAATTTGGGAATATGCTACCTAATTGTTCATCAAAAGAATCATATTGAATATATTTGATCTATTGTTGGTTCAAGTGATAAGAAGAATGTATTTTTTTTGTTATTTGATTTCGAATTTGTTGAGAAACTTAAATAAAATAATTTTGCATAAATTTGTTAAACTTAAAACCGATCCAAAAAAAATACTAATTAAGTAAAATACAAAAGTCTTTTTTCATTTAACAAAAAATTCATATCTTTAAAGGAACAAAAGTATATTAAATACTATATATACGATGGTTTTGGCTGAACATTACTACAAATGGGCCATGTTTGTATCAACATTGTTATAAATAATGAAAATTATTGGCCAAAGAAAAATAAAACTAGAAGGGCACTGTGCACATTTTTATCTTTGTAGTCCTCTCTATATATATAAAGCTGCAACGTTGGACTTCAGAGTGAACAAATAATTAAAGGAAAACATTGTTCTTGCAATTTCCTTTGTGTTTTATATAGTGTTGTAAGATGCAATCAAGGATAATGAAGAAGAAATTTTAACACCCTCAAAAGGTTATGTAAAAGGTAATAGTTTTTCACTATATGGATTTTTTGTTCAGTTTACAGAAGAGCTTATTGCTGCAAAAGTAGACCTTAAGTGTTTGGCTCTCAAAATCTTATACCATGTTTGGATTGAGGGGAAGAAAAGGAAAGGAAAGGAGAATAAAAGAAAGAAATAGAAATAGAAAAACATTTCTTTTATTTAGATAAACTTTCAATTTAAATAAAAAAAAAAAGTAAAACTCAATAATCTTTAGTTTTCTTGTAATCCTTACTTTTTTAATACCCCAATTTAGGGAAGAAAGCTAAGGAAAAAAAAGTTGAAATTTTTTTATTTTTATAAAAAAATAATTATATCCATCTTTTTATTAATACTAAAAACCTAGTAAAAAAAATAAAAACCTAACCACATCACAATTATCCCTGTAATTTTTTTCAAAATCATCTCCTTTTTCAAGTAAATTTCATATGTCTCTTCCAATATAAAAATTTTTTATAATTTTTTTGTAATTTAATTTTGATGAATGCCTAAATATTAATAGACATATTTTTTTTGGATTTATGAGATATAAGACTAACTCACAATCAATAATTAGTGCATATTTGTAAAATATCTGCCTGTTTTACTTGATTAAAGATCATTGATATAGCAACAATTGTGAGGTCAAATAAAATAGCAAACATATCACGGTCTAAAAGTGCTATAAAATCATAGGTAATGAAATGTTATAATAGAAAAAAATTATTATAATAAATCATTTCCTTTCTTTTTTACTTTTTATCCAAACAATGGTTGTTAGAATTCCTTTCATTTCTTTTCCTTTATTTATTTTAATTATCCAAACAAAGTGTACATATATCATTTCCTTTCTTTTAAAAAACTTTCTTTTTCTTTCATTTCATTTCCTTTCCCTTCCTTTATTAATATTTATCCAAACATAATGTTAAAATTTTTAGATGAAGTTATAAACAAATTTGAGACTTGAGATTAAGTTATAAATCAAAGATTCTTAAAGAAGCAATACTTTTAATAACAAGTATTTAATAAACTTTTTTTGCATTCTTACTTTACTTTTTAACAACTCACAAAATTATAAGGAGTATTATATATATTATTTCACTTTTATTTTTATTTTATCCAATTTCTAGTGATTTCATTTGTCTTTTATTCTAATTAATAAAAATATCTTTTTATTTTTTTTATTTTTTTCACATAAAAACTTGTGATCTTAATTATATATGTGAAAAAATATATGATTTAATTTAATAAAGATGACTATTTTATTTTTTTTATTTACTAAAAATATACAAAAAATAGCATCAAATAGTTTTCAACATTTAAAACACTTTTTATTAAGTTTGTCAAATACTATTTTAGTTTATTTTTACAACATTTTTAAAACAGTTTTACTCGAACAACACTTGTTATAAAAGCTTCAGCTGGATCAAATAGAGTGCAAATAAACTCTTGAAAATGTTAAGAACAAGATCGCAATTTCTCTTGAACATGCATGACACAAAACCATAAAATATGAGAGAGAGAGAGATTGCCTATTGTAGAAGAGATTGTATGTAAAGAGGTGTTAAAACATGGTTTATTTTCATAGGCCTCAATTGATGCTTAAAACACTTATTCCCTCTTGAAGAATAGCAAATTTTGAAATGAATTTTATACCTTTGACTAACGGACATCTTTTTCAAAATTTTAGAAAACTTAATTGATTAAGTTTGTTCCAATAATAGTTTTTTTTTTTTACCCAATTAGAGCAAATTCTCTTTTAAATTAAAACTTAATCAATTAAGTTGAAAACTTAATCAATTAAGTCTCAGCTTTTATACAATTTAGTTGATTAAGTTCACAACTTAATCGATCGAATTGAACATAGAGTTTGATTCTGAAACGTTCCATATTCCTTAAACACTTGCGCAATTCTATATCCTTTTTACACTTTTCTTTGTAAAAACAGTTAAATGCAACAATATATATAGTATAAATAAATTAAAAACTGATTCATTCAAATGATATTAAATGGATTTGAAATTAAAATTTCAACATCTATATATTTTTTTTCAGATTAAAATTTCTTTTATAAAAAACAATTAAATTAGAAAACATCATTATTAGAGAAAATGTACAATTCAAGTGAACTTTCAAAGATATTTGCAAAATTTATGTTCACCTCTTGGTCATATTGCAAAATTAGAGAAAAGAAAATGGTCAGGTGTTGGGAGAAAGGGGAGGTCTTTTATTGCAAAGCCCTGAGTTTCGGGGTTCTGCCTCTTGACATGGTGGAGGGCTGGTCGAATTAGCTATAATTATGGGGCCATCCGCCGTCACTGATATGAGCTGTACAACAACTAATTAAATCTACATGTACTAAATATATATTAATTATACTATTATTAATATGTTGAATCCGTAAAAAATATGGAAACAAAAAGAAAAGGATAAAGATTAGCTACTGGCAAGTTGCAATGTACCCGATACTTCTCACGTGTTTGATAGGTTTGGCCAGGCGTCTTGTCCATGCTGCATTTGACTTTGGTGTTGTCAGTCACTCTCAGTCCTGAACCTGCAGAAAGAACCTTCTCCAGATACATCAGCCACAATATATCTTTCGTCTGCCACCATTTGTTTGGTCAATGGATAGCAAGTCCAATGAATATTTTTAATTGCTCAGATTATTTAGGTGTTTAGGTGTGTTTAAATTAAGAATTTCATTTAAGTACAATTTGTTTTGTTTATTTTGCCTTAAATGGATTTATATGATCTTGTTCATGTAGATTGAGGTCATATATGTACTTCTAGAGCAAACCTTGTACAATGCCCTAATTAATTGTCAAACTCATAATTGATTTGTTTATGCATTATTATTGTTTCAACTTAAATATAACAGCTGAGTATTTAACATGATTTTATAATACTCAAGTTTGAATTTTAAAAAGTGTTTATTCATTTTTTTTCATTTATTAATTTGCTGATTATTGGACTGTGCAATATTTCTTTAATTTTTTATTTTGCATTTTTTAATATTTGAAATCCCGTACCAATCTATTAATAATTCATTTGGTTTGTATATTAAAAAACACATTAAAACTTGAAGATAATAGTTGGATTCTTTTCTATTAGTTTAAGTTCTTAAGATAATAGATCACTCAATTTACAATTATTTTGTACATCAATAATGAAGTGTGAGATCATAGAAAGAAAAAAAAAAGTGAAGTTATTTGATTTTTCAAAAGAAAAGCTATATTTTGTCATGTATCAATTTAATCTAATATGATAATATTATAATTATTTAACTTTTTAGTTATCATTAAAGAGAAACTTGGTAGAAACATAAATTTTTTACATTTGATAAATGGGGAACTCTTTTATTAGCGATTCTTTTATTAAATTACCAAGTGCAAATCCTTATACTACTGTTAATTAGTTGTATAATTCTATTTTGAAATAGTTAATTATATGATTTTCAACCTTTTACCCAAAACAAAAGCTTTAATAATAATTGTGTAGTGTTCTAAGTGTTAGTTTTAGTTATTAGAATTTAATACTTGACAATCTTAAATATAAAAAAAAAAAATTTAAATAATAATAAATTTCATACTTGATAGTTGATAAATAGAAATAACCAAATAAGACTTTTTAAGTTGATTTGGATCTTATATGTTCCTACCTAAATACTAAACTAGCTAAAAAAAAGTTTATATATATTTTTCTATGGATATTAAATTAACTTGCATTAATTTATATTTTAATTAAATTTAAAATTTAATTTTATTGATTCATGCAATTAATTTTAAAAATTAACATTTAGCGAATTTAAAATTTTAATCTTAATATTTATAATTTTTTTATTTGCAGATTATAACTTCTTATTTACCCAAAAATATATATAATATATTTTAATTTTGGTTCTGTTCAACAAATGCGTAGAAAGTTTCATGCCTTCCTTGTCAACGAAGCATCCTTCTTTATCTTTAGCTTTAATATGAAACGAAGCTGGTCTCTCTCTCTCTCTCTTTTCTTGCCACTTTCTTTTCCCTAAAAAAAAACTCAAGTCTCCTTGAATCCACTCTGTTCGAAGCTTGGTTTTCAGACATTCAAACCCACAAACCCATATATTTTGAGGTAATGAATAAAAATAATTGTATCAGTATATAAAATAATACACAGTTTCTCAACAAAAAATTTCATTGATTTAGTTTTATAGTTGATATCTACATGCAGTCAATGAAGTGGGTTTTGCTTTTTCTTTTCATCCCTTAATCATTATTATTAGTTTTCTATATCCACATCCTTTTCTTCCTTGCAAAGATCTGGATCTGGGTATGAACACAAACTTCATGCATCTACTTTCAAGCTTTTAATGGCAATTAATTTCTAACATATATTAGCTTCCAAGAAATTTGATCTTCTTAGAGTTAATTTCATTGTTGTTAATTTGAATTCCTGCAGAAACAAAGAAGAAAGATGACATTTAATCAGTATAATCAAAAAGAAAAATACTATAATTTCCATATTATGCTTTAGATAATCTCTGTCCGCCACAGTTATTTGTCAAGGAAACTATTTCACTTCATCATGAAAAAACCTAGCCTTTAAAACGTAGAGCAGGTAGCTGAAACCTTTCCCTTTTTCTACTTCCCTTTACCAATTATTCTCTTGAATGTCCCTTTTAAACAGAGATCAGATCGAAGTTGGATATTAGAGCTAGTGGCAAGTGGGTTTTGGAGATGTCTGGTTTGGAATCAGGTACAGGTTCTCGCTATGTCCATCAGCTACTAGCACCAGAACTGCAGCTCCAAAGATCACCACAAACCCAACTCAACGCATCTCAACTCAGGGATTCTAAACACTTACCAGAGAAAGAAGGAACTGATCCTGGTGGAGCCACAACCAGTTCAGACGCAGGTAACACTTCAGGACACAGGCCTCGAGGACGTCCGGCAGGCTCGAAGAACAAACCCAAACCACCAATAATCATTACTCGCGACAGTCCAAATGCGCTGAGATCCCATGTACTTGAAATTTCTTCTGGTTCAGATATAGTTGATTCAGTATCAAACTATGCAAGGCGCCGTGGGCGGGGTGTTTGTGTACTCAGTGGAACTGGGGCTGTCACAAATGTTACATTGCGGCAACCAGCTGCTCCGGCTGGAAGTGTCATAACGTTACATGGGCGGTTCGAGATTCTGTCTTTAACTGGTTCTTCTCTTCCACCACCAGCGCCTCCGGGAGCTGGTGGCTTGACTATTTATCTTGCTGGTGGTCAGGGTCAAGTAGTAGGAGGGAGCGTAGGGGGTCCATTGATGGCTTCAGGTCCAGTTGTATTAATGGCTGCATCATTTGCAAATGCAGTTTATGATAGGTTGCCTCTCGAGGAGGAAGAGCCAGCAGTGCAGGTACACCCAGCAGCTTCACAGTCATCTTTAGTGACAGGCAGTGGGGGAGGGCAATTGGGTGATGGAGGCAGTGGCGGCAACAGTGGTGACGCTAGTGGAACTGGTGGTGGAGGTTTTCCTTTCTATAATTTGGGAGCGAACGTGGAAAGTTATCCTTTTCCAGTTGATGTATTCGGTTGGAGTGGTACTGCAACAAGGCCTTCCTTCTAGTCTCTTCACTATTTATTCCTAAAATCAAGTGCAATGTTTATATGTTTTGGATTAGTTTTTCATCATAGGATTACGGATATGATCAAGAAAAGTCATCCGGGGTATCTCGATTTAGTTTCATTATAAATTGGAATTGTATTCCATAGGAAAAAGATTAAGTCCTTCAGGAAGCAAAGTCGATGGCTGCAAAACAATGAATCTCGGTTGAAGGCTGAAGCCTGAAGAATGATCCATCAGTAAGTCTGAGTTATTATACAAACTACAAAACATTCTGACAGCATTTTCCATTTATGTCTTTTCTTTTCTTTTCCTTTCCTTTTCTTTTGTGGGAATTTCTTCTCCTTCCAAACATGGTTAATATATATATATATAACAGTAGAGGTTTTATGAAAGAAATTATAGCCAATTAATGCATATATATATTTCTAGGGTTATCTACTATTAATTAATCCCATCCAATTGCTATTAATTACTCTACAATAGATTGAAGAAAACTAACACACATTGATTTATTTGCTACATGATTTTTTTTTTTTTGAGAAAATTTGCTACATGAATTAAAAACAAATATCACTAAAACAGGAATTATAATGTTAAAACTGGATATACGAAATAATTGGGGGGGGGGGGGGGGGGGAACTACTATTAGTTGGCATATGAATTTCCATTAATTCATCATTCTTTTCGTCTATGTGTGCATTTTTTATGTTGAATATTTAACATATTCTTTTGCTAATTATTCAGTTAAATCTTCTAATTTGTTTATTTGTTTCGATGATCCACCCTCCTTTGGGAAGATACAGGCATAGCTTCTTTTACAATTGGTTAACATGCAAGCTCTCTCCTTCACCTCTCTCGGTTGATTTTGCTTTATTCATTGAAAACTTTGGAGAAGTATAGAAAGGTCCCTTTCTCAGTTAATGTATTCCCTTGAAAGAGAAGAAAAGAAAAAGTTTGCCATATTCTAAAACAAATATATATATATATGAAAAACTTGAATTAATTACATTTTTTTGAATTAGAATTAAATACATTTGTTTAATTGGTTATATGGTACAAATTATAATATAGTTCACTTGATTTAAACAATCATTTTTAAGATGTGACATTTAATAAATTAAAGACTCAAATCCTAATACTTATAATATCTTTTTTATTCGCAAGTTACAGTCTCATCTATACTAAAAAAATTATATATATATATATATATATTATAGAGTAGTAGTATATATATTATAGAGTAGTAGCTCACTATGGCATAAAAAAAAAACCCTAATTCCGAAAATTGGGAAAAGGAGAATAGCTAGTTTTTGGGGCTTTACAACATTGAAAATGGAGAAGTATAAATGGTTGGTACATGGTCTTCTTGGAACTTTATAGCTTCTTTTGTTTTCTTTTGATATAATGTAATATTTACCAACAAATGGTTGGTTCAATCGGTTTGACTCGTCCTCATCAACGAAGAGATATTGGGTTCGAGTATTATCGATAATCACTTGTTGAGGTCATCTCGAATATATGATTTGCAGTCACTTGTCTTAGATTATCAGATACGACATATCTTACCTTGACCTAAGAGATTGAGCAGCTTATCTATCTTCGAATTTTTAGCCATCAGATATAATGTAATATCTAATTAATAATTACTTGGTTTTATATCTTATTAGCTGTTTGATTATTCATTTCTTTCAAATTTTTTTTTTCTGAATTAAAGGAGGGTGATAAATTATTTTTCATGCCAATTGAGATGTGACGAAGCTTTGTTGATAACATTTATTGTGCTAATATTATCAGTACGAGTTAAATGAAAAATAACTCAAGGAAGGGATTTATCCTTTGAAGCAAAGAAAAATATCTGAAGCTTAAAACAACAAAACTAAAAGAAATTTAGGAGTAAATGATATGGCATTTTTAAGTTAAAAAAATATTATATGTTTGCAAGAAGTGCTTTTAAGGAGCGCACATAACATTTCCCATAAATAAATGAAAAAGAGCCAAACGCAGTAGTTAGAGAAAAAGAGAATAACAAATTTAATTTACTGTGACATTAGTGACACAGCAATTAATATTTGACTAGATTTTTTTTAACATAATATTTAATTAGATTAAATATAGGTAAAACGATAAAAAAAATTTTGAATTAAAATTTAATAATTATTTAAGTTTTAAAGCTTTTTTTCAATCAATTAAATTTTCAAACATCTATTTTGACTGTTTGAACTCTTATTAGAGAAAAATTGATTAATTATTTTCATCCAATTGAGAACTTAATTGGGTAAAAATAGATATTTAAAAATTTAATTGAATGAAAAAAAATATTTAAGGGTTTAAGTAATAAAATATCATACACTTAAATAATTATTAAATTTTTGTTTGAGAATTTTTTTTATCTTTATGTCATAAAGTGTGTTTAGTACATTAAATTATGATGGATAAAATAAAATAATATTATGAATAAAATTATATCAAATAATGTTATCTTCTCTTATGTTTGATATGTGTAAGTATATAAGCTCTGGATTTAAGCCTGAATATGTGCGACTTTAAGGCTTAGAATTAACTCCGTGTGCCTAAGTTTAGGCTATGCAACTAGCGTGCGAGTAAACAAGAAAGGTGGAATACACAAGTTAGAGAAAATGTCACAACAAGCGCTCCAAAAGAAAGTAGGCAGGATATTCTAATCCCACACCTGACATGAAAAGGGAAGTCACTGGGCTATAGAAGCGTTCATATCACCTCTTCCTTGTAAGGTGCCTTTTGTGAGACAAAATCGTAAGGTCAGAGGAGCCAAAGCGGACAATGCCTCGCAATGATTTAAACCGTGACAGATGGCTGATCTTAGACATCAAATGAGTGCATGCTCAGGTCCTAGGCCACACAAGCCTGGAGGTTGAGTCTCAGCCCGTGACAAGTGATATCAGAGCAGGCCCTTAACCATTTAACCCATGTCAAGCACTTCGAGGGGGTAAGCAGGGTGGCTAACATCCGTGACAAGGGCGTCACGAGGTTGGATGGGGGAGAATGTCACGACAAGCGCTCCAAGGGGGACACTTCTTCCTTGTAAGATACTTTTTGTATGACAAAACTAAGGGGCTAAAGCGGACAATACCTCACAAATGTGTAAATCGTGACAATCAGACTAATCTGATACATTGAATGAGTGCATACCCGGATCCTAGAGTCACACGAGCTTAGAGGTTGAATCTCGACCCGTGACACAATGATTAAGATAGAATAATTTATTTATTAGTCAAAATTATTCTTCTTCAAAATTTATACAATTTAAATTATTAATATAATTTTTAAGAGTATAATAAAATATGTAAATTTAATTTCATGAATTAAAAAATAATCATTTCCATTTTGAAAAGATTGAATCATCCTATACCAAAAAAATAATTAATCATGTTTGTATCTTATCAATTCTTTTATATATAAATCAAACATAATATAAAATAATTATTATCTTATCTTATCTATCGTCTTATATATCAAATATGACCTAAATATATAATAATTAACATATATAAAGAAAATTACAGTGAAAAAAAATTGCAAACAATATATATAAAATACGATCAAATCTAAAAGACATTAATTTTATTGAAAATTCTTGGTCAAGATCCAGGAAAAATTGCAAATGGATTGTCTTTTTACCAATAATAAATTTAGAAACATTAAAACTTCTAGTATGTATAGGGTTATATACTTATAGTATATTTTGTTGCTTGATCCATCTTGCTGAAATGAAAGTGTTTCCTATCATGATCATACATACAATTACCATTAACGCCATCTTTAATTGCAGGCTTTCCTCTCCTAGTAACCATTTTCTAGTGCTACTGTCTGTCAAGTGAATTACTAAACCTTTGCTTGCTCGTCCAATCCTATGGGGCTATGCCCACTGCATGTGCATATTGGATTAAATTTATTCAAGAAATGCAGCCACTAGGCCCATACATCATTGATCATTGCAACTTCGAGGGATAAGAGCAGGATTTATTTATACTAATATAAGTGTTATATTTTTTATTTTTGAATTAAAATAATTAAGATTTAATGGTTACAAATTTAATTTTAATCCAAAAATTAAAAAACAATGTAATACTTACTGTCTTACACCAGTGTAAATGATCCCTATGCTAAAAAGAAATTCTATCATATGTTAAACTACTCCCAATCATAGAAGAACCTTAATGGACGTCATGGTTAATTTATTTTGTGAACTTTTCTTTTATATTAGAGTCGGTTACGTAAAGGTTATTTAATGATTTAATGAAATAAAAATTTTATTTTTTGATATAGAATAATAATAATTTATTTTAATAAAAAGTTCAAGATTAGAAAGGATATAAAAAAGTAAAATTAATGAATATTTAATTTAATAAAAAAAATCACTTAAGGAGATGAGACTTCAATGTTAATAAAAATAAATTTAAAGAAATCAATAATTAAATTTAATAAGAAAATTATTAATTAAAGATAAAATAGTTAATTTAACAAATTCTAATATATATATATATATATATATATATATTATTTACTATTTACAACGGACCAGACTGAATACTGACTTGGACGCTTTGGGCACAGGAAAACAACCGACTGAACATAACTTAACCAAATTAACAAGAAGTAGTGATGGCCAACAACCCACACAAACATCTACGGAGCAAAATCTTCAGACACGTGAACTTCCCTCCATGAAAAAATCTTCTTGAAACTCGTAAAACGGACCATCTACCTTGGACTTGGTCTCCCACCATCAATCCATCCTTCTTCCCTTCGTTTCTCATCTCTTTCTCTTATATCAAATTCGAATTTGGTCCCAACATTATCAATGGTCACAATTGCTTGATCCATCCTCTATCTATTCAAGTTGAATCATTTTGATTTTACATACATTTCCGCCTTATACCCTCGCCTTTCCCTTTCTTCTCCAAACACAACATTTCCAGGCATCAAAATTGAGCTTAATTGCCTTGAATACTATCAAGGCAAACCGAGTGAAAAGTGTTTGCCATCCCGGAAATGCAATGGTTCAGAGATCAGTTTTAATGCAAATGTCATAAAAACACGATTACGTCAGGGCATGAAGCATTGATAGGGAAAGGAAATTTCAATCAAATAACAATGGCATCTCTATCTTCCCAACCATCTAAGAAGGGAATGCGTAGCCCTGGTGGTTCTAGCAACTCTCAGGGCGGGTCACGTAATTCCAACGGACAGACTGTAAAATTTGCTAGACGAACTTCAAGTGGCCGGTATGTTAGTCTATCAAGAGAAGACATTGACGTGTCAGGAGAGCTATCGGGAGATTTCATGAACTACACCGTGCACATTCCTCCCACGCCAGACAATCAGCCCATGGAATATTCTAGTGTAGCTGCAAAGGCCGAGGAGCAATACGTTTCAAATTCTCTCTTCACTGGGGGTTTCAATAGCGTGACGCGAGCCCATCTGATGGACAAGGTGATTGATTCAGAGGTGACTCATCCTCAGATGGCTGGAGCTAAGGGGGCCTCATGTTCCATGCCTGCTTGTGATGGCAAGATCATGAAGGATGAGAGAGGAAATGATATAACGCCCTGTGAATGCAGGTATGTTCTAAAACAAAACCACTTTACTTTTTATCTTTTATAAACTAAAACCGAGATTACTTTTCAAAAAAATTGCCTATGCATATTTCATTTTGATCACAAACAAATAACTATACTTTACTTTCCAGGTTCAAAATCTGCAGAGATTGCTACATGGATGCTCAAAAAGACACAGGTCTATGTCCAGGTTGCAAGGAACCATACAGAGTCGGAGACTATGACGATGATGGGCCAGAATATTCCAATGGAACGTTAAAATTGCCTGCTCCAAATGGTAAAAAGGATTCTAATAATATGTCCATGATGAAAAGGAATCAAGGAGGGGACTTCGATCACAACAGGTGGTTGTTCGAGACAAGTGGTACTTATGGCTATGGTAATGCTTATCGGCCTCAAGATGACATGTATGGTGATGATGAGGATGAAAGACTCCATGGGGACTTGGAGAACAATGATAAGCCTTGGAAGCCCCTAAGTAGGACGATTCCAATCCCTGCAGCCATCCTTAGCCCTTACAGGTATAATGTAAATTCAGTTTCTGTTCTTAGCTATCTTATTTGAGAAGAAGAATGAGGGAAAGATTGTTAGATTAGTATGCTCGAATGGAAATGGAAATGATAATAGAGAAATACAGTTGGATGTGGTATTGAGAAATGTGCTTTTGTAGGGTTATTAAGATTAAAAAAAAAGCAATAAATTAACCGATTATTAATCGTTTATATAGGCTATTGATTGTAACTCGATTGGTGGTGCTGGCCTTCTTCTTGCACTGGAGAGTGATGCATCCAAATGATGATGCAGTATGGTTGTGGCTCATGTCAATTGTGTGTGAATTATGGTTTGCCTTCTCCTGGATCCTTGATCAGGTTCCTAAACTCTGTCCAATCAACCGTTCCACGGATCTTGAGGTCCTCCATGAAAAGTTTGACTTACCGTCACCATCTAATCCAACAGGCCGCTCTGACCTTCCTGGGGTTGACCTGTTTGTATCCACTGCAGATCCGGAGAAGGAGCCACCCCTCGTCACCGCAAATACAATCCTTTCTATTTTAGCAGTTGATTATCCTGTAGAAAAGGTAGCGTGTTATATCTCTGATGACGGAGGCGCTCTCCTCACCTTTGAGGCAATGGCAGAGGCTGCTAGTTTTGCTGATCTATGGGTTCCATTTTGTCGAAAACATGATATCGAGCCTAGGAATCCTGATTCGTACTTCAACTTAAAAGTTGATCCAACTAAGAACAAGAGCAGGTCCGACTTTGTGAAGGATAGGAGGAGGGTGAAGAGGGAGTATGATGAGTTCAAGGTGAGGATCAACGGGCTTCCTGACTCAATCAGAAGGAGATCAGAGGCATTCAATGCAAGAGAGGAAATGAAGACGCTAAAGCACCTCAGGGAGACCGGGGCTGACCCTTTGGAGAAACCAAAGGTCCCAAAGGCCACATGGATGGCTGATGGCACCCATTGGCCTGGAACTTGGGCTGTCCCTTCCAGTGAACATTCCAAGGGGGACCATGCTGGAATTCTACAGGTACGCATACACTATGCCAAAACGTATTTACACATACAAAATGCTTTTATTTCAGTCTTTAGATTCAATTTCCTGCATGATTACTAATAAGATGAAGCATGAATGCTTATTGGCGATGGCCAAAAACGAATAGGTGATGTTGAAGCCACCTAGTCATAATCCACTTATGGGAAATGGCGAGGATAAGCTCTTAGACTTCACTGATGTAGACATACGGCTCCCCATGTTTGTCTATATATCACGAGAGAAGCGTCCGGGCTATGATCACAACAAGAAAGCAGGTGCAATGAATGCTTTGGTGCGAGCATCAGCTATTTTGTCAAACGGTCCATTCATTCTTAACCTTGATTGCGATCACTATATATACAATTGCAAAGCTATTCGCGAAGGAATGTGCTTTATGATGGATCGAGGTGGCGAAGATATCTGCTACATTCAGTTCCCTCAGAGATTTGAAGGCATTGATCCTTCTGATCGTTACGCTAATCACAACACCGTGTTTTTTGATGGTAACATGCGTGCCCTTGATGGTGTGCAGGTATTCTTCTCTTTCATTACGCACAAACTATAAGCACTATATTTCAAGGAATCTATATCAGAAATTGTCTAAAAATGAAACATCACCTCTGCAGGGCCCTGTTTATGTGGGAACTGGCTGCATGTTCAGGCGGTTTGCATTATATGGGTTCGATCCTCCAAATCCTGATAGAATGACTCAGGCAAAAGAGAGCGAAACGCAACCATTAACCACCAGTGACTTTGATCCTGATCTTGATGTAATTCTATTGCCGAAGCGATTTGGAAATTCTACGTTGCTGGCGGAGTCTATACCAGTCTGTGAGTTCCGGGGCCGTCCCATTGCTGATCATCCTGCCATCAAGTTTGGAAGGCCTCCCGGTGCTCTCAGGATCCCACGTGAACCACTTGATGCCGCTACTGTAGCTGAAGCTATCTCCGTCATTTCTTGCTGGTAAGCACTTCTTTTAAACAACCCTGATTATCCTGATAAATTGTTAATATTGCACTATAAATCCTTAAAAAAACCAATCAACAGACAGACCAAATAACATCGCAAAACAAATATCCCTCAAGTGAAATGATGAAACCATATTTTTCCCCAACAGGTACGAGGACAAGACAGAATGGGGTGACCGAGTAGGTTGGATTTATGGTTCAGTCACAGAAGACGTTGTGACAGGCTACCGCATGCACAATCGCGGTTGGCGGTCTATCTATTGCATCACCAAGCGCGACGCATTTCGTGGATCAGCTCCAATTAACCTTACTGATAGACTTCACCAGGTGCTGCGGTGGGCGACGGGATCAGTTGAAATTTTCTTCTCGAGAAACAACGCGTTGCTTGCTTCCCGGCGTCTCAAGTTACTACAGCGCCTGGCTTATCTTAATGTCGGCATCTATCCCTTTACGTCGCTTTTCCTCATCGTCTACTGTTTTCTCCCTGCACTTTCACTTATCTCCGGACAGTTCATCGTGAAAACATTAAACATCACTTTTTTGGTCTACCTATTAATTATAACCATTTGCCTCATCTCGCTAGCAATCCTAGAGGTGAAATGGTCGGGCATTGGATTGGAAGAGTGGTGGAGGAATGAACAGTTTTGGCTCATCTCTGGAACCAGTTCTCACTTGGCTGCATGCGTACAAGGTCTTCTTAAAGTGATTGCAGGAATTGAAATCTCTTTCACATTGACTTCAAAGTCAGCAGGAGAAGACGAGGATGACATCTATGCAGATTTGTACCTGGTGAAGTGGACTTCATTGATGATCCCACCGATTGTAATCGCCATGATAAACATCGTCGCCATTGTGATTGCGTTTTCAAGGACTGTTTACAGTTCAGTACCACAATGGAGTAAGTTCATAGGAGGAGCTTTCTTCAGCTTTTGGGTGTTGGCTCATTTATATCCTTTTGCCAAGGGTTTGATGGGCAGAAGGAGCAAGACACCCACAATTGTCTTTGTTTGGTCCGGTCTCATTGCCATCACACTTTCCTTGCTCTGGATTGCCATCAACCCTTCTACAGGGAGCGCAGCCCAATCTGACGGGGTGGGAGGAAGTACTTTTGAATTCCCTTGAGCAGAACAGAATATAATTGTATGTTTTCCAGAATAAAAGAATCAACAATTTCTGTTGATGCCAGTGAATTTTTGAGGCCACAACTGTTCAAGAAACTCAACAAGATTACATGGAAGGAAAGCGGAGATCACTTCACTGGTATTATTCCGTAAATTTCTAATGTATGTACAATAGAAAGGTAAAACAATGAAGGATTTTTTCTTTTTTTTTTTTTAACAAAAAACTACAGAAAAATGATAAAAGATAGAATAGTTTCTAATGGATGATTTGAGTAATAACCACTCAATTTGCTGACAAAGGAAAAATTCATAGAACTGTTAAAATGTAATTATTATATTCTTGTAAATATATATACGGTGAGCGTTCTTTAAAAGAAAATGTTGTGTAAGGAACCTAAGATAGGTAGTCCAAATTCTGTAAGTGCACTGGCTCTCACGCAGATTTGCAGCAGGCAAGTACCCTTAAAATTTTACGAGTCCTGGAAAATCCTGTCTAATTTCAAGTTTTCAATATTAAATCAAATGAAGCTGTCAAAGCTGACCCAAACTCAAAGAACCAGCTCAACCTGCTTGAATCCAAATGTGACTCAACCCAATTTAATTAAAAAAAAAAAAATTCAACAATCCAAACTCCATCTATCCAACATGAAAATGAAAATTAATTCAAAATAATTCAAATCCCAACAATCAAAAAATTAATCGAAATAACTTGAAATTATTTGATTTTAAAACTCAATAATTTTTATTCAAAATAATCCGAATCCAAATAATCAAAACATCAAACCCAAAAGACCGAAACTTAAACTCAAAATAACCCAAATCCAAAACACCCCAAAAATTTTCAACTCAAAATTACCCAATCCAAAGTGACCCGACCCAAATCCAATACTTTCAACCCAATTACCACCTCCGGAACCTATAAATAACATTTTAAGGAAGATCATGAATGATGCCATTTCCCCTGCCATTGTTACTATCAATCCGTTCATGCATTGGAACACAATCCAATATCCAGTCAATTCACATAATTCATTTTTGCTTTTTCTAGATTAATTCACCCAATTGAAGATCATTAAGTCCCCAAAACAGATAAATCATCATCACTTCCAACACCCCCCCCCCCCAAAAAAAAAAAGAGAGAGAGAGAGAGAGAGCCATGACAAATACTGGAGATTGGCTTGAGAATCAGCTGTGAGCATAAACTAATCAAGAAATTTGTGCAGTGCATTGCAGAATTAGATGTCAGATGACTTCAACCTAGAGAAATCTCTACATATAAAAAAGGTAAAAACTACAACCTATTCATCAGGCAGCTCGAACGGCACGCGCACAAACAACTGACCATGCAGGGTAACCACAGCAGAAGTCTGATGCGGATCAATTCTAGAAGGCAGGCTGACAACCTGGACACAAGCACGTATCAATAATGCACGCACGAAAAACTATTATCGGAACAATGATACGATTCCAGTAATAATATTCTTAAAAGATGCTATTATTTCAATAGGACAGAAAACAACATAAATGGGAACCGTACCAGTACAAATTTCAATTCTATTTGACACTATTCCAATGTCAAAAAATTTTCTATAAAAAAAATGTCCAACAATTACCATTAGCATGAATTTCTATGGCATTCTGGGAAAGAAAAAAACAACAGTGGATGCAAACAGCATAGGCATGAGTGACTTTCAGAATCACCTAATCATGCTGCAATATTCAAACAGATCATACATCCCACACGTTATTGAAATTTCATCAACTAAGACAAACCTTTTTAAAGGGTGTGACACCCCAAGGATTATCCAGTTGCTTTGGTTGACCAGATATAACCAAGCGTCCTGCTGGATCAGACTGAACATGCACCTGATTCATTTAAGCATATATGGTAATTTCTCAACCACAATAAAAGACATTCCAAAGGCAGAAGTTTAAGGAAAATGGATTCAGCAATTGATGCAAATCTTATCAGGTTGCTCATCTATGCTAAATTTAAAAACCTTACCAAAAAATAGATGTCTGGGTTAATCTACTTAGCTAGTTGCAATCAATCTCTTTAGGCAATTCACTAAAAATATCCAGTAGTATTTATAACAGCTAGACTAATGCAAACTTATCACATTTAGAACTCTATTAACCTAATTGGTTGCATCTAATCATAAATCGGTTGGCCACTAATTAAAGTCCGCCTAGCCCAAGCCTAAAACAAGTCCCTATAGACTCCCAACCAAGACCTAGATGAATGTATTCTTCCATTGTTACTTCATTGGACAGCCTTAAGTGTTCCCCTAACCCACTATTACCTTAGCCTTCATTCCTTACGCCCATGACCAGGAAGTAAATCACTTGAGTAACCAAACAGATTTCCTAGTTAAGTTCCATTGTAGAAAAATTACTATTCCATCTGCAACATTTATCTGTTCTGCAAGAATGAAATCTCTCTTCCGTGTAGGATTTACCTCTCAAAAATCATACAAGTGTAAAAGCAGAAATACTACTAGTATATATGAAATAAGAAGAGGAGAATCATCTAGAAACATCTAACCTCCTCACGCAGAAGCCCAGGAACCAAAGCATATACCTCATAGCAGTCAATCTGTGAGAGAGAGAGAGAGAGAGAGAGAGAGAGAGAGAGAAGGAGAGGGAGAGAGATTCATAGATAGTAATGATGTATCACAGTCCTAAGAATAACTCTAGAGAAAGACTTACAGTTTTTTGCACGTTAATCTTGACCCAATCAGCTGGCACTCCAATATCAATAACCATAGTATCCAACCTGCCAAAAGAATGCCTAGTTTCGGCACCTTCAAAACTCAAGATAATGTTCCATACATTATAAAAAATGGGAAAAAAATTAGGAACAAGAAACCAGCAATCGTAACTGTGGTTTTGTTGCTTTAGGTTGAGTAACTCGGACACCATGCTCCGGAGTGGATGGCTTTTTACGCTTTAATAAACCTGGGGCAATGACCTAGTCTTAGAAATAAAGACAATTTTTGCAATTATAGTAGCTGAATTGCTAGGCCAGCATATTAGTAATACCAAAATTTTTAAGTTGTCTGTCACTTTTGGGTGTAGGACTAGAGCTCTTGTCCTAGGAAATTTGAAAACATTGCATGAAAACAGTGAGATCAGGGCAGATGAAAGGGACAAAAGAGAAAAGACTAAACAAAATAGTAAATGCATATAGCTTAGAAGTTCTCCACAAACCTTGATGATTGGATGACAGACCTCACCATTATCGAGAACCCGCTGAGAATGCCAGCTCCGCATGGCACGAGCAGCAGCATCCCTCTTAGCCCTACCTGATCCAGGAGCTTGATTACTACCAGCCTACACACAAGATTCATAGAAATCATTGGATAACATATATGTGGTTCTGGTAAAAATTTAATACAACTTCATATATCAGTCAACTAAAAACTTGACAAGAAAAAAACGGATCTATGTTTATGCTAGCTGTGCAAATGATTAGGTAAGTGAGTTAATGTGGAAAAATGCTTGTCAAATCCAATTCCAATTCATATGACAAAGAATAAGATTATGGTTAGGAACTCCTGGCATTTAACTTAACATGAACACCATAATTTCGACCACCAACAAGCATCAATTTTGTCATTTTGTGCAAAACTGGACTTATCTATCATGTTAGTGCACAGGACAATCTAGATGTCAAAACAACTAACATGCCAGTATAATTACATATTGCAATACCCCCTTGCTACTCTTAATATATCTACGGAATTTTTTTCCAGGACTTGTGAAAGCTTCTCCATCTTCTACTCCCTTCTCCTTTAAAATCTCTATCCCCAATGGATATAACATGTGCCATGGTGAAAATTAAAGCATGCCTTAAAGGGAAGATCTACCTCAATGATTTCCAGTCTGCTCCCTCTTATCAACTTAGGAACCAACGATTACTTTCAATAACCATTTTGATTACAAGATGCACATTTTCTTAGCAAGTTATCATCAATTCAAGACAACTTCCGCTTGTGTAATAGCCAAAATCTCACACAAAACAGGAATATATTACATGAAAGAAAATGTGATAAACATAAGATATGGCTACAACAAACAACATTCATGTTGACAATGAAACAAATATGCTATGCCAAGCTGATTAGCAAGCATTAAAATTATTAGAGTTTACCTGACTTTCAACCCCATTAGGCTCAATAAAAGAAGCATCTGAATGGGGGAGTACGCCACCATGTATTTTATGCTTTTCATACTCAAGCAGTGCCTGCGTAAATTGATGGAACCAAATTAAAGGACAACCACATCTCAAAATGACAAATAAAGAAAATAAAAGTTAGAGGTGACAAAGGAAGGGGAGGGGTTTGGGGCATTAATTGACATAGTATGTCTGTGTTCTTTTAATCAACAGGAGCAAAACCTTCTCATAAAAGATACGGAATGTCCACGATACAGTGGTGCAGGTCCTACACCAAATAAACAAATAAATAAATAAATTGTATAATGTAACTAAAGCAAGAAAATTAGCCATCACCATGGGAAAAGGACAATGGGGTGCCTCATTAACAAAATATATTCATATTTCATAACAACAAAAAAACTGAGCTAGCATATATAAATTTTTTAAACCAAAAGATTTCCCATACATAAGACAAAGTCTAAAAATCACCAACAATTGAAAAAGTTAATTTTAAAATCAGGAAAATGCAGGTTTTCTGTACTTAAGTCATGGAAATTGCTCACTAAGCTAGAAGACAGACATGAACATGAAAGTAGAGTTATCCTTACTTTGGGGGATTAAATGATTCTCCTACTTGCCTCCACAATTTGCATGAGGTCACCTACAAAGTCCACAACACCAATAACTAAACAAGTCCACAATAGTCTTATTCTTAACCTTATGAACCAAATGAATGATTCACTAGAATACTATAAATAAACAAAAAAACTAAATTAACCACAGTTTTCCAGTTGGGTCAAACCAATTAACTACAACAACTCAATGTCAAGGACAGCAATAAGTTTTGCACATGCAGATCCTCCATATACAGGCGTCACCTTGGAATTCAGAATCAGGAAAACCACATACTACCAACAAAAATCAAAAGATTGATATGCTATTCGATTTTAGTTTTATACTTTCAATTAAACTAGTCACCCTTTAATGACATGTACAAGCATTTTATGAAATTGCAGAATATATAAGGCTGAGAGAGAAAGAGAGAGCTTTTAGGTAGGACAGGAAATCTATAAGGAAATGAAAAATCAAGAATTTAAGGCGAACCTGTTCATAGCCCCCCAATTTGATGACAGCTCTCCATAATCTTTAGTCAAATGAAAAGGAGCAGAATGGTTACCATAAAGGTTTTCTTTAAAAAAAAAAAAAGAAAAGAAAAGAAAGAAGAAGAAAAGAGAAACAGTTTCCACAAACATTTAAACTTGAAAAGGCTTACTTGAGCAAATTTATATCCTCCTTATAAAACTTAGGGTGCTTGAATTCAAGGTTCTTCTCCTTGTAAAAAGCTTCAACCTCCTTTACAAAAGCTGCTTGCTCCTCCTCCGTGTCTGACCCTGAGTTGTCAAAGCATAGGTTAGGGTTTTTGTCACCAAGTTCCGGTATTGGCACTTGCTTCTTAATTTCCCTTTCTACAGACAAATTCTTCAATTGTTCCCCATTTTCATCATCTTGGAGTTTTATGTCAGAGTTGGGGCTTCCACAACGTCCATCGTAATGTGAATGAATGGGAGCATCACCATCTTCAACAACGTCCATTTTGGTAACAATTTCAGCCAAAGATTTGTCCTCTTTTCCATCTTCTTCAAAGTTGGTAGGTTCTTCATCTTGAACTTGGTCTTTCACTTCAGCAGCTTCTGTTTCCGTGTCCATTGGGGCTTGAGAGTCCGCTTCAGCTACATCTGCAGCTCCTGGTTTGGAATCATCCATCTGAGCCTCACTACCACTACCAGTCATCTTCTCTGGTTCCTAAAATCCAAAATGGCGAAAACAGAAAAAACCCACAAACCCAAACTTTTTTCTTAAAAAGAATAAAGGATGTAAATGCACACAACAACAACAATAATAAATCAAAAGCTAAAATATTACAACAAAAATTACTCCTTTTTCCCATTTATATTACAACCTAAAAGAAACATTTTTCCTCATACTCACATCCATCCACTGCTTTCTGGGTTAGCCACAAAATAAAAAATTTCAAAAATAAAAGGGGTCTTTCTTTTGAGCCCCTGCAAGAAGGAACACAAGAAAACGTCAGAGACATAAACCCTGGTGGGTTGCGGCATTAATGAACCCTAAACAAACAAAAAGAACTTACTTTACCGTCTTTGTTCGAGGGAATAACTCAAGACCCAGCCGCTTCGGGTAGGTGCTTGGCTTGGCCTGGCCTGGCCTGGCCCTGGGTTTTGAATTCGAAAAAACAAAAGGAAACAAGACGGGAGGGGAGAGTTGAAGTAGAAACTACTGTTGAGGTGATATGGCAGTAAAGTGTTGTTTTGATTTTCAGGGTCAGAGTCTCACTTTTGTCACGCGTGTAAAACTTTATCAGAAACCTTTTTTACAGCAACCATCCAATGACCATTTCAAGGGCCGAGCGGTTCTCTGATGTTTTTCTCTCCGCACGTGTTAACTAACGCTTCAAACTCCTAACAAGCTTCAGCCCGATCCCAGCAACATACACAAACTCTGCATGCATAGAGCCCCATACATGAGCTCAGTAGAGTACCTTGTTTGGAATTGTGTTCTCTTGTAGTCTTGTTTAGATATTTACTGTAGACAACCTATTAAATTGAACTTCCTTGGATATGGGCTCGGGCTGCCTTTCAAGCTCCCAAGCCTAGATTTGCTTTTGATAATGTATTTTATGTTCAAGCCCGAACCTGTTCATATTACTATTAAAATATTTTTAAATTTAATTTAAAATATATATTTAAAATGTTAAAATATTTATATAAACCTTTTTTTTTTTTTATAATATTAGGTTTTGTTTGTACCTAAATAAGCAGATTGGATCAAACATTAAATAAAACTTCAAAAATGTAAATCAAATACCATTCAATAAACTCTTTTTTTTTTCTAAATAGATTCATAAACACCTCTAAACATCATACATATATATGTTTTAATACATATAAGATATTAGAAGATTGCCATTCCTTCGTTGTAGATCCATGCTTTCACTCTGATGTATTTATTATTTAATTTAAAATTTACGAAATATTTGAATAATAATAATGCGATAAATTAAAAGATCAATGAATAAATTAATTTTAAAAAATTAAAAAAAATGCATTGTATTATAATATTGTATAAGATTTAAATATTTACACGAGTGAACCACGTTGATGCGGAAAGTTTCATGGGCAATGCTTTAAAGGGACTAAGAAGGTAATTAACAAAGTCCTGTCCGAAAAAGATAAAATTGGCTCTGGTACATGCATGAAGGTACAATTTGACATGGCTGGGGTAACTTACGAGAACTCAAGAAGATGGCAGTCTTACTGTCCAAGAATGGCACTGACAGATTCAAAATTTTTTTTAGGGGTGTCCACTTATTACAATAGATAAATTTTGAGTGTTGGATCTTGATTGGTTATAGGTTGTGATTGGGTATTGGATAGTGTTATTGAGTGAAGTGATAAGAAAATTAAGAAAATTTGTGAATTTTTGAGTTTTGTTGATGATTATTTATTAAAATTATATTAAATGTATGATTTATAATTATTTATTTTAAATTATCAAATACGATATATTTTATTTTTATTTGAGAGAATAAATAATTTATTTATCTTCAAATTTTTTTCATTAAAAAAAAAAAAAATTTGTGAAGGTATTCAAGAAAAAATTTTGAAAGTGTTTGAGAAATTTTTTTCAATATTTGGCACACTCTAATTAACCATTTGCATCTATCGTTCAAAAAAAAAAATTTATTATCCTCCGTATTTCCTACTTTTTCCAAGTGTGCTTGCTTATTTGTTAAATTTCCAAACAGATTTTGTTCGACGCTACAATTTGCCAAGATCTAGTTTTTGCTCTCTCACGATGATCTTAATGTTAATGCATATAATCAATATTGTTGCATTAATGATCTAAAAACAATGCGATAGTAGACTGGGTATTTTTATGTGCTTATATTATGTTTTATATCATATCTAAACATAGATACGAATCACACGACATAAAATATTAAATATATAAAATTTTTAAACATAAATATGATACATTTTATATCATATAATATAATTAATACATTTAAAATTTTATTTAAATTTTATACAATATAATTAGACACAATTAACGTGTCTTTTAATACATTAAAAAATAACATATTTAAATCAAAATTACTTTTTATTAATAATATCATTTTAACATAAATAAAAATAAATCATAATTTTATTATTCAAAATTAAAATTAATAGTTATAATATATAAAACAGATATAACAAAATAATAATGTCCACGGTTCATAACATATGCTAAAAATTAAAATCTTGAAATATTTGTGTTGATTATTTTTTAAGCAGATCCTATGGTGGTCTGACTACTCAAGCCATGGTTCTCACCTTTAAGATCTACAACAAGAGAGGGAATAAGCACCACAAAAAATAAAGTTTAATAATTTTTTTTCTAAGTAAAAACTATTTCTATGGGCATGAAAGATAAGATAATGTACTAAAAAGGTAAGTTAATTGCTTTGACAGGTAAAACAAAAGGTGCTTAAAATTTTAAAATAAATGTAATTGCATTGTGTTTATGGATTCTCAAACATTTTTTACATGTTTAATAATGAGTGAAAATTATTGCCTCTCCGCTTTATATAAATGAAGTTGGGAAAGGATTCGCGATTTTGTCTATCGACGGTGGTACAGCCGATTGGTTGGCCATTCGCACTTTGCAGCACAAATGGGCACTTGTCGCAATTACAATTTTAAAATTTTTTTTCATCAAAATTGACACACATTTTGAAAATATTTGTATTTTCTCATTATTTTTTATTAAAATAATGTCACATTTGACATTTGAACTATAATAAAATAATGTTTAATACCCAAATAAATTTTTGAACTTTTATTTTATAATGCAAACAAATTCTCAATTTTTTATTGCATAAAATTAAAACTATGATTTTTATTTATTGTAATTATATTCATTAAATTTAAAAATTAAATAAGAAATATCTAATTAATAAAATTTTTAAAGTAATATTCTCTTAAATATTTTTCATTTAACTAATTCAAATAAATTTAAATAAATATTTTTTTTTACAAATTAAATCATCTAATTTAAAAAATTCAAACAAAAAATTAAAAATTTTATACCTTCAAAATTCTAATTAAAATAAATAAGAATTTATAATTTTAATTTTATACAACAAAAAACTCAAATATTTATTTGCAATTTAAAATAAAATTTTAAAGGCTTATTTAAATATTATACCTAAAACAATATTATCTTTTTAATATAAATAAACTAAGTAATTTGTCCCACACATTGTCGCAACTACAAAGTGCAATTTTTTTTAATCAAAATACGTGCGCCTTTTTTTTTTTTGAAAACATATACATTTTGAAATATTATTTTTATTGAAATATCGTCACATTTAACCTTTTAACTATAAGAAAATAATATTATCTTTTTTTTTTAATTTAAAAGAGGATATAATTCTTATAAAAAAATTTAAAAAAAAATCAGTACCTTTATAATAAATATAGTAAAACAAACTAGTTACTTTGCCCAAATATTGTAGCAAAGGCAAGTTGAGTCCTAGACCTGTTCACGACAGCCTGGTCCAATTTTAGACCTGAATTTTTAACTTTGGACTTGATTCCATTTTTTTAAAATATTAATATAAAAATATTTAATTATATATATATATATATATTTTTAAATGGTGTAACTGGGAGTGGACAAGATCAGACCTTGGGAAGCATTTTGAGGTTGATACTTCTAATAATTAATTGACAAACATTTTCTGAAATTTATTTTTTAAATTATTCATAAACAGCATTTGTGCTTTTTAAATTTTAATTTAATTTAATTATTTAAATTTTAAAAATTATTAATCACATCCTCAATTACTTAAACCCGTATCAATTTAATCCCGGCATCATTTGTGCTGTTCAAACTGACGAAAAAAAAGTTCATTTACCGTTGCATCTTTAATAGATTGACAGTGAGCTTGTAAAACTTCTTTTAAGGATGTGTCTGGATAGTGAAATTATTCTTTAAATCTAAACCAAACAAACTTTAAATGCCAAATCCTAAATTAAATTTATTTTTAACCTTAAATCTAATGTCAATTTATTAAAGACACGACAAGAAAAGAGTTTTTATTTTATTTTTTTTTTTGTTAATATAAATCGCATAGGTAATGAAGAGAACACTTTGATATGGGTTTAGATTATAGTTATTAATTTTATTTTGGTATCAATCATATTAATTAATACGTTTTAATTACATTAAAATATGATAAATTTAAAAATAAATTTTTATATCAAAATTTATATTGGATAATATTAATTAATTTTATTTGTTTCAATAAATTTTAATGAATTTATTTATTTCAATTAATATGTAAGTGTGAAATATATTTTATAATTTTTAATTTATTTTTTATTGTTTGATTATTTTTTAATTTAATAAAAATAAAATTAATTGATAAAATAGTTCTTAAAAATTAAGTTTTTTTTTTTAATTTTTTTATAACTTTTTTAAATTTTATTTTTTAAATAAAAATTCATAAGTATTTCATTTTTTTAAAAAAAGTAATTATGTTTCCTTTTTAAAGTTTAACAACTATGAAACAAAGATTAAAATTTTTCATCTTTTTATTTTTATCTTAATATTTGTATAAAAAATATTTATTTAAATATCATATGATCAAACTGAATGTTTAAAAATATAGTAAAGATTTTATGATATTATTTTTTATACTCTTAAATTTATTTATTTGATTTTTAAAGATAGTACATATTTATTTTATAAATTATTAATAAGATTATAATATACATGTTTATGTATATTTATAAATAAATTTATATTAAATCAAAAAATTTGAAATAATATATCATAATAATTGATACCAGTAATATCATATTTAAAAAAATAAAATATTTTCTGATACAATATTAATAACTTTGATTTAAGCAATTAAGAGTTTGATTAAAATTTTTTAAAATATAAGCAATAAAATAAAATTTTATTTTAAGGAGCACGATGCTATTTACTTAAATGATTAATTTTTTCGGCTGATATGATATTCTAATCCAACGGTGATAAGAGTGCAACGACTGGTAGACCCAAAAGTTAAGCCGTAGCAAAACACAACCACCCCCAACCCGTATTCCGTAGACCGTAATCCGAAATTCCAAAATTTCTGAATTTTCTCTGTCGACCCCTTCGTAATGTGCTGAATTTTTTTCATCTGAACTTCCGCTCTCTTTCACTTTGCTCTTCTCATTTTCCTTTACACCTTCTTTATTCAAAATTTCAATCTCCCCCTCTTCATAAAATTCCCCCGTTTAGATATCGATTCTAGGGTTTCTCTCATTTTCTCCATTCTTCTCTGGAAACCCTAGCTCCCGTCTCTTTGTTCATGTCTTCCACGGTGAAGCTTACATCTTTTTTTACCACTTCAATTCCATTTTCACATTAAAATTTTCAACTTTTTGCAAAAATAAATAAATAAATAAATAAATAAAGTTCAATTACATGGACGCGGAGGTTCTGGAATTCGACATAGGCTTAGGCGGAGGAGGTAGCAGCGGCCGCGATGGCGATGATGATGCCAACATAGGGTTAGACGTTGACGAGGACATGGCTGATAGCCCTGCTCCGTCAATTATTGCTTCTAATAGCAATGGCGGTGGAGGTGAAATTTACCTTCCAGAAGGGGACGTGCAGGATCTTGAGCCTTATGAAGGTATGGAATTTGAGTCTGAAGAAGCCGCCAAGGCCTTTTACAATTCTTATGCTCGCCGTGTCGGTTTTAGTACACGTGTAAGTTCTTCTCGTCGTTCCAGGCGTGATGGAGCAATTATTCAGAGACAGTTTGTTTGTGCTAAAGAAGGGTTTAGGAATTTGAATGAGAAAAGAACAAAAGATAGGGAGATCAAGCGTCCTCGTACTATTACTAGAGTAGGATGTAAGGCTTCTTTGTCTGTTAAAATGCAGGATTCTGGGAAATGGGTTGTGTCTGGATTTGTTAGAGGGCATAATCACGAGCTTGTTCCACCTGATCAGGTTCATTGGCTTCGGTCTCATAGGCAAATATCTGGGCCTGCTAAGACTTTGATTGATACATTGCAGGCTGCTGGAATGGGCCCTCGTAGGATTATGTCTGCTTTAATAAAAGAATATGGTGGAATTAGTAAGGTTGGATTTACAGAAGTGGATTGTAGGAATTATATGAGGAATAATCGGCAGAGGAGCCTAGAAGGAGATATTCAACTGCTTTTGGATTATTTGAGGCAAATGCAAGCTGAGAATCCCAATTTCTTTTATGCTGTGCAGGGTGATGAGGATCAAGCTTTGATGAGTAATGTGTTTTGGGCTGATCCAAAGTCTAGGATGAATTATACTTACTTTGGGGATACTGTTACCTTTGATACTACCTATAGGTCGAACAGGTATCGGCTACCTTTCGCACCTTTCACTGGAGTAAACCACCATGGACAACCAGTTTTGTTTGGATGTGCTTTCTTAATAAATGAATCTGAAGCATCCTTTGTTTGGCTGTTTAAGACTTGGCTTATGGCAATGTCTGGTCGCCCCCCGGTGTCAATCACCACCGATCATGATGCTGTTATTAGGTCAGCCATTATGCAGGTTTTCCCTGAGACTCGGCACCGTTTATGCAAATGGCATATCTTCAAGAAATGCCAAGAGAAGTTGTCCCATTTGTTCCTCAAGCATCCAACTTTTGAAGCGGATTTCCATAAGTGTGTTAACTTGCCTGAATCAATTGAGGAGTTTGAGTCTTGTTGGTTGTTACTTGTAGATCGATATGAACTCAGGGATCATGAATGGCTTCAGACGATATACAATGACCGCAGGCAGTGGGTCCCTGTATATCTGCGGGACACTTTTTTTGCTGAAATGTCTATAACCCAAAGAAGTGATAGCATGAATTCATACTTCGATGGTTTTGTGAATGCTTCAACCAATCTAAATCAGTTCTTTAAGCTCTATGAGAAAGCTCTGGAGAGTCGAAATGAGAAAGAAGTGAGAGCAGATTATGATACAATGAACATTTCCCCTGCTTTGAAGACCCCATCTCCAATGGAGAAACAGGCTTCAGAGCTTTATACTGGAAAACTGTTTATGAGATTTCAAGAGGAGCTATTTGGGACTCTGACATTCATGGCATCAAAATCAGATGATGATGATGATGCTGACATCATAACATATCAGGTGGAAAAGTTTGGAGAGGATCATAAAGCCCACTATGTTAAGTTCAATGTTTTAGAAATGAAAGCCACTTGTAGCTGCCAGATGTTTGAGTTTTCTGGTCTTCTTTGTAGACATGTATTGGCAGTTTTCAGAGTAACCAATGTCCTTACTCTCCCATCTCATTATATTTTGAAACGATGGACGAGAAATGCAAGGACTAGTGTTATATTAGAAGAACCTGCTAGTGATGTATATACTAATTATCTAGAATCTCATACGGTCCGGTATAATACCCTACGCCATGAGGCCTTCAAGTTTGTTGATCAAGGATCAAAGTCTTTAGACACTTACAATCTAGCAATTGGTGCTCTCCAAGAGGCTGCAAAAAGAGTTGCTTTTGCGACAAAGAATGAAGGCAGGACTATGATGGTTAATGGGAGGATCAGGGGGGACTCTGCACGTGATGCTAGTCAGGCAAATACTATTAATCACAAAATGCCTGGTCAACCTTTGTCTGAGGTCAGAACTACTATTCCATTATTCCTGTTTCTTGTTCTACATATGATGTACTGAATGAAAATTCAACGAACATCAGTCAGTCCTTTTAAGATTCTTGGTTAAACTTTGCTGTAAATGTTTTGTTTTCTTATTTTCTTCAGTACCTAACTTACTGTTCATATTTGAATTTGTTGTTATTGTAGTAAGCCTTACCAGTGAGATGGATTATTTCTGTTCAAACTTGCTATACTCCATGGATATGTCATTGAACATATTGTCAGCTCTAGAAATTCTATTTTAAAGTTTTGGATTGCATCTTCAACTTAAAAGGGACCACCCAAATTCTAGTTTCAATGGGAATAGGAAAGGTGTAGAGTTACCTCAGTGGGTTCAGGGCTTGAGACTAAAATACATATACTGCAGCGTCCATTTTTGTAGCAAGTGCCTCTAGGCTTAATGCTCTGCTACTTTGTTTGTGACAATTATGTCTTTGCTCTTCATTATATTGTTAACATGTTGTGTTTCTTTGAAGTGAAATGAATTATCTGCATTAATTTGTAAGCTAACTATGTTAATTACTATGTTTCTCTCCATTTTAACATACTTGGTGAAGACTAACAGATTATAACCTTGATATTATCAAGAGCTAGATTCTCTTCTTCGCTTGTGGATTAAATTAATAGTTATTCTTCTGAATTGTTTATTCATGATTCATCTTTCTCAAAAATTCGGTATTAAAGGAACACAGATCTAAATCTGTTGGGTGGTTTTTTAAGCTCCGTTATACCTGGTTTTGCCTTTCCTTATGCTTTTGCTTTAATGATTCTTAAGGGCTTTGTGCTTACAGTATATATTCAGCTTATTCATATTCTTGTTCAGCAACAATCTGGTTGCAAGTTTGGGTCTAAGCATGGCATCTTTCATTAGCCTAAGGTGTTCTACTCTATGTTAAGCAAAGGCATTACATGTTCATACTGAATGATGAATTGAGTATGCAGTTCTCTTCTATGTTTTCCTTAAACCATGTAGGTTTTGAGGTATATGATGTGGACTATCTTCAGGGACTCTGTTCAATAATTCTTGGGATATAAACAATCTGGTTTTGACATATATCTACAATAAATATGCACATGTAAGAAAAAGGGGGCAAAAAAATGACGATGGTGCTTCATTGTTTTTCAGGATGATATGGACAAGAAAATCCGGGAACTTACCAATGAGCTGGAGTATGCAAGTCGAAAGTGTGAAGTTTACCGTGCAAACTTGCTTTCTGTTTTAAAAGACATTGAAGACCATAAGCTACAGCTGTCAATTAAAGTGCAAAATATAAAGATCAGTATGAAGGATGGCCTCTGATGGTGCAATACATTTCTGCCATGTAATTTCGATTTATCTCATCTGATTCTGTATTTGAAGTCTTGGTCTTCAATACTACCCTAGTAATTGGGCCAGGCTTTTCTTCACCTTTGAATGCTGTAGAGCAATTAGGAATGGCTTCGGTCTTGTTGCCATGTATAGTATAATTGATGTCTTTTAGGTGCATACTTTGTAAATTTGAGTGATTAGTTTCCTTTAGTAAACTCTGGAGATTATTCAAGGAAAAAAATAAAAATAAAGAACCGATGGATGGAGATTGGTGATGGTGACCCCGTGTCAAGCATCTAGTCTGGAGTTCCTGATAACCAACTCCTTCATCATCATCATGATGGTATTCACTAACGGTGGGGGAAAACATGCAGCGTATATAACATGGATTTCTGTTAGCTTGATTTCGTTTGTTGCGGGTTGGAGGCAAAATATTCACCATAGGCGTTGCTATGAATAATATCTTCCTTACCACTATGTTTGAAGATTCAGCTGGAAATATTCTTTGACTGTGATCTAAATAGGATAGTGAAATAAAGGTTGAAGAGTTACTATTGCTGGTCATGTCATGAAGGATGGAGGAAGATACACTGTAGCTCTGTGGCTGTCAATTAAATAGGAAATTCATCGCAGATTAATTGGTGCATAACCATTTTACTGAAACTAGTTCAATTTTGAGCCATTCGTAACCTCTGATCTCTTAAAAAGATTGTCATTTTTTCAAGCTTCATGCAAGGATAAGATGCCTATAGCTTTTGTTTATGTATCACGAGTCAACCTATTATGTTGGGCCACCATCACAGTAGTCCGTTTTCCAAAGATTAGGAGTTGATTTACCACTTATTTAAATCACCAACGTCATTATAGTTTGATGCAGCTCTACCTGGGGGCAGTGTTGGGCAATGCCAATCGAGACGACTTGCGCCTGGTATGCATATGCAATATGCAGTTTTATGTTGGTCCATGGTTGCTTTATTAAGTCTCGGGTTCACTCTCAGAAAGCAAAAAAGTTTCAGGTCAACATATGATGAGTTGCCCAATGCCCATGTTCCCAATGAAAATTGTCCGTTTGTCTTCATGCTCTTCGCTGAAAGACAAGGTAGAAACTAGAAAACTGCTCTCACCATTCGAAGAAGCTTATATATATATATATATATATATATATATATATATATATATATATATTCATACAATCTATTAAGATGTTGTTATGGTAAATTAACCCAATCATGCTCAATTCTTGCCAATCATCCAAAAAGCTAAAATACCAACTATAAGTATGTACAATACATTCACTCTTTCAAACTAAGCCTTGCGTTTTGAACTTTAACAGTCAGCTTTAACTTCTGTTCTTCCATATCCCTCAAAACAGCCAGTAGATTTGCTCTATACACTTCACATCGCTGGTTTATGCTCTCTAATTCTGTAGTCAATTCCCGAATTCTCTTTTCCTTCTCATCCTGAGTGATAGGACAATGAAGATCTCAAGTCACAATCACAAAATGAGAAAATGATAATGATAAGTCATCAAGAGAGTTCCTTAATAAACTATTTTCCACGTATGCATCAGGGTCATAAAACAATCATATAATGATCGTATCTATCCTTGTATTGTGAGGACAATATTCTGATCCAGCAATGGGTATAAAAAATAATAATAACAAAAAAACTTTGAAGAAAAATGTATAGAGGCACCTCTTTTTTATTCATTAAATACGTGTCAACCTATCAAAGCATGAAACTTGAAAAGATCAAAAGAAAACACTAATGGACTCATTGGGAATTTCAGGAAGTAAGCATTTTATATTCCTCTTCCCAAAGAGAGTGCAAAAAGTTCTTATACATCTATGTATGCATGTATTTCAGATGAAGTTAAGCCTCGGTGAGTATCAACCTAGATTTCCCACTCTCTCTCTAAAAAATTCTAATTGGAAGTTGAAATTAAGGACCATTGGTATACCTATGCCTGAATAGCAGTATAACAACAACAACAATAACAAATTAAGCCTTATATCCCATAACTCTGCAGTTGGTTGTATGAAAGGCTAAAATAAAAAATTATGTTAGGTCGTAGTTTTAAATCTTTTTAAGCCACTTATATTTATCAAAAACAACATTTTCCTCTACTTCCTTAACTCTCGCATCATTTCTTATTACTTGCATCCACATTTTTTGTAATCTATCTCTAGAAGTTTTGATCTCTCCTAAATCTAGAAGCTCAGTTCTCCTAACTGGTTTGCCGGAATAGCAGTGCAAGGCATAATTCATGAAAAAGTTTAATTCTATTTATTTAAACACAGGACTGCTAAACCGGTCTGAGATCAAGAGTTTCTTATCAGCTCCTTACATAATTCACTGAATTTAATGGACAAATTCAACCCTTATGGAATGCGAAAGAATTTAGGCATTAGATGCTGAAGGGGCCAATAAGTGGAGAAGTTAATCTAAAGATTCTTTGTTCATTTTCTCCTTAAATAAAGAGCTTAAAAGAAAAAAAAAGAGAAGATAATGGTAAAATTAAATGTTATGAAACTAACTAGAAACATTAAGGCAGTTATGAGAAAAAAGTTACCATTGATGAGAGTAATCTTACAACGTTAAGTAAATTTTACTCCAACAAACTATAAATAAAAAGAAAACAGAAAATAATAAACAAGGAAATGAAGTTGGTGAGAGAACATTTTGAAATATCATTGCTATAATCAGATGAGTATTGTTGATATGACTTAATAAATATACCAACAAAATAACAGGACCAAATCAATACAAGGGAAGACTATTATATTGTCATTTTCCTGATACTCCGTGAATTCAATTACCTAATTTGTTGATTAAACAGAAAATAGAAAAAAAAATCAGAATCTCAATAGGAAAGATGAGTAAGCCTTTTTCTAAAATGGTTAAAACCATCATTTACTGACTTCAAGATTAGCTTTGGACAGCATAGATTCCTATTCTCAACTGGCCCTAGAAAGATGCGTGAAATAACTTCATCAAATAATGAAATGAATTTGCAATATAGTCCATTTGAGAAGCTTAATAACAAAGGGGCGTTAACATTTTAACAACCTAGATAATATCCTAAGGTAGGAGAAACTTACCGCAGATTGACATGCCACAGTCTGAGTATCTCCTGCAGCATGCAAGTCCTTATTACCTCCGTTGCCCAGTGCTCCATCTGCTGTAGCTGTAGGGCTTTTTCTTTTTGCAGCAGCAACCTTTTTCTCTGCCTCTTGTAAAGCATCCATTGCCACATTGTACACGTGGATAGATTTTGCCCCTTCTTCAATATACTTAATAGCTTCTTGGCGTAGATTGTTATACCGAACTGATAAGGACCCCCCAGAATTATTTGGCAATTCAGAAGCACGATCCTCCAACACAACCCCAGTTTTGGCATTTCTCGTCCATCGTTTTAGTACATATTGTGAAGGAAGTGTAAGAACATTTTTTGCTCTGAAAACTGCTAATATGTGCCTACATATTATCCCAGAATTTTCAAACATTTGGCAGCTGCAACTAGCTTTCGTCTCAAAAGAATTGAAGCTAACAGTGTGTGCTTTGTGGTCTTCCCCAAATTTGGCAACCCGATACGTAGTGACAGTTCCTGAGTCCTCAATTTTAGTTGCAGGATTAGCGAGGGTCTCAACCAACTCCTCTTGGAACTTCATGAATATTCTTCTTGTATAGAGGTTAGCTGCTTGTTTTTCCATGGGAGAGGGTGTCTTAAGAACTGGTTTAGTGTTAGTGGTGTCATAATCTGCCTTTAATTCTTTCTCATTCCAACTTGCTACAGCTTTCTCATACTGCTTGATCAACATCTGTATGGTGGTTGATGCATTCACGAACCCTTCAAAGAATGAGTTTAAACCTCCACTTCCCTCAGTTATAGATAACTCCCCAAAGAATGTATCTCGCATGTAAACAGGGACCCACTGTTGCCGAGCACTGTACATTGACTGAAGCCATTCATTACCCTTGACAAAGTACCTTTCCAGAAGCGATACCCAAGATGATTCAAACTCACTACTTGTCTCGGTCTCATTAATACATTTCTTAAATTCTGTTTCAAAAGTAGGATATGATTGGTATATGTGAGCCAGCTTCTCTTGGGTTTCTTTGAAAATGCTCCATTTATTGAAACGAAGATGTGTTTCTGGAAGAATCTTTGTAACAGCCATCTGTATCAGATGATCTGGGTCAGCTGATATAGAGATGGGACAGCGATCTGACATTGCACGAAGCCATGTTTGGAATAGCCATATAAACGAGGACTCAGACTCATTGAAAATTAGAGCACATCCAAACAAAACTGGCTGCCCATGATGGTTTAATCCTGTGAATGAGGCAAATGGCACCCTATAGCAATTTCTCCTATATGTTGTGTCAAATATGACAGTATCCCCAAAGTAAGTATAATTCAACCTTGATGTATCATCTACCCAAAGTATGTTTCCACAAGTGTGGTCATTATCACCTTGAATTGCGTAAAAGAATGAAGGATTCTCTGCTTGCGTTCGTCTCAGATGGTCCAATACATGATGACCCCCACCCCCTAGGGTCCTGTGTCTGGTGGAACTCATCTTTCTCTGAAATTCCACTGTAGCAAGCACAAAGAAGGAAAGGTGTTTAATTCCTCATTGAAGTACTTTGCTAATAGACTAAACATAAAAATGAATACACATTTCAACAGGCTTAAGCAGTAGCTCACCGTCCAAACCAACTGAAAGGTTCAGGTTTTCTATTCTTAGAGCTGAATGAAGAATTAGTAATGTGGAAATTTGGTTATTTTAAAATGTCATCAGAATTCTGTTTGTTATGACGACATGACATATGAATATCGTGGAAATTTGGTTATTTTAAAATGTCATCAGAATTCTGTTTGTTATGACGACATGACATATGAATATCGCATGGTGTTAATTATTGCAAAAGTTTTTAGAATGTAAGAAAATCAAGATTTAACATAAAATCTTAATCTGGGACCAAAAATCTATTCTAAGTATCTGCAACTTTATCAGTGTACGTGTTACTGTAATATATAATCATTAAATGAATTGGAAACAAATTATCAATTCATAGAAAGCAGAAGAACAAAAAATCAGAAAATCCCAAACGAAAAAAAAAAATGATGAATGATGACAAGGCAGGATGAGTAACTGACCCTAAGTCCCAGTTTAGGTAAAAACCGAAAATTTCTTCGCTGTTCTCCGGAAATCGAGGATTTGACTTGTTCTTGAGGAGGTTTAATCAAAGTTTCGAGATGGGTGAAGTTCGGTATTCTTCTTTATTCACAGTACGGGCAGATTCAGACGACAATTGGGATTTGCCCACACTTTTAACAACAGTTGTTCTCCAACAACTCAACTTTGCACAATAAAATTGGAACTTACGTCTATCCTGTTTTGTCCTTAATTTTACCCATTTACAGCACTCTCCAGTAATTTCGCCGCAGGGCCGAGGAGTGTTGAGGTTTTGAGCCCATTTTTTTGGGTTTGGAATACGTATGGGTATTTTTTTTTTTTTCACTTAAATCAGTTTCAATGAAATTGTATATTTGTAATAAGAATTAATGGAATCACCTTTTAACTCTGCAAAAGGTTTTAAAAGACTGTTACATGTTTTTATTTTTTTAATTGTTTTTTATTGCATTGGAAGACATTTGTGTCACCTGCTAATTTTGACAGTGAAATGTCAGTGGATGTGATAATTTTTTTTATAATAATGATATAAAATAAAAAATTATGGACTAAAATGAAACTAAAATAAAAAATTTAGAGTCATGGATGAGATTTATCCTATATTAATTGCTTAACATAACTTTTTTGCAATTTATTTTCTGATCAAATCTTATATTTATATTTAAGATTTAAGAGTTTAATAAGACTATTAGTTTGTCTAAAATAACTACTAATCATATAATTCTAATATGTGCTCATGTGTGCATTAGTACATTTTATAGTTATACTTAATTTTTTGCACCAAAAAAAGTTATGCTTAATTATTAAAATTTTAAATATAAATTATTTAAAAATTAATAAATAAATCATATATTAGTTGGTTGAAATAATACATAAATAATTTATTTTTCTACAGGATGCCGTTGCTAAACATTGGAATTCTTTTGTTTTTTTTTTGATAAACCATTGGAATTCTTGAATCAAATCCATCAAATCCAAGAAATCAACCCCACTTGAAGTTAAAGTCTTAGAAGAATGAATGGGTTAGAGTAACTTAAACCCCAAAATCCACACTTAACAGTTAAACCACTTTTCCCACAAAAAATCCTTCCCTTCCAGTTCAAGCAACAAGCGCATCATTTCCTCTCCTCTTTTCATTTCTCCCTTCTAATTCTTTGTCTCTCCCTCTCCGAAACAATCCATCTAAGAGGACTGTTTCCCAAAGGAACACAAATGGACATTAATGAACTTTAAGAATCATAAGTGATGTTGCATCATTCAGTGCAGAATTACAGTTATGATAATCTCTATAGACTGGGCTAGAGTACTTACTTTAGCAAATACAAGATGCTGTCCATACCTCAATGATAACAGGCAAGCATTCGATCAAATTATAAAGGAATTGGAAGTTAGGCTTCATACACAAAATTTTTAATTCAGACTGAACCATAGAACCACTACATGTTCAGATAAAAGCTGCAGTTGCTGATCTCAATTTCTAATTGATAAACTTAGAAACATAAACAAAAATTCACTTCATATGAGGTGACAATACAAAAAATGATAGATCAAAGAGAATTGGAATGTGGTCTAGTACCTCAGGCAAACCCTTTAAACAAACCAAACTTCAGTTGGAACCTCTTTTGATTGCAGTCCAGCATTTCACTTAAGCTACATCTGACATTCTTCTCTTTCAAAAGTCTGTGCCGCAACTCTAGTCTCTTCTTTAAACCATGACGAAAAAAGTCTGGGTAATTAGCTGCTTCATCAATTTGCCTCCCCATCACCTCAACCAAGAACCTAATCCTAGGTTCTAAAGAATGCTTGATGCTCTTGATCAGAATAGGGGGATAGCCAGTTACCAAAGCTGTTATCTGTCTATCCCCAAATCCACATCTTTTTAGATATGCAAAATTGGTTCTAAGAATCTTGCTCACATCTCTACACAAGACTTCAGGAAAGTTCATGGCGACTGTTTGAAGATCTCTCTCAGACAAACCAACTGATTTTAAAAACTCTGAGGTAGGGTGTAGCCTTTTTTCAACGCTATAACCCATTATAAATGGGTATTTAGCCAGAATTTTACCAATCATCCCTTCTCTGGTAAGGCCAAGGGTGGCAAGAAAGTCAACTATTCCTGTGAGTTTAGATTCAATGCTATAGCTGATGAGCCTTGGATTTAGTAATATCATTTTGCCTAGTTGCTTTTCAGGGACCCCCAAGGCTTGAAAGAAAGCCAGGAGTGGGCAAAGCTTCTCTTCCACACTGTGAGAGATTATGTGAGGGAATCTAGCAATGGCAGAAGCAACTTCATGACGTTTAGTTCCCAGGGTAGCAAGGCACTCTACCATGGGGACAAGCTTCTCATTTAGACCAAGAGCAAGAATTTTGGGGCACCTGGAAACAACAGAAGGCAGCTTTCTCTCTTGAATACCAATGCTTTTCAAGTAAGACCAGTTTTCAGAGGCTCTTTCCTTCTGGACACCCTGAAGGCGCTTACACTTCTTGAACATTTCATTGATACTTTTATCATCAAAACCTTTGTCTCTAAAGAACCACATGATGCTACTACTATTTTGATTGTTGGCAACATCCATGTCTGTTGCAAAGACGAGCCAGCAGGACATTAATCTCTAGAAACAATCATAAATTCACATTGACTTCAAGACTCCAAGTAAAATATGTTGCAATGGCACTATAGTAGAGAAACTCAAAAGCATATGCATTTTTATGCGCCTAGCAGTTATTGAATGCAGTTGCTTTATTAGTCTTGAAAATCTAAAACAAGTTACTTGAAGGATGGTGGAGTCGAGGAGGGGATGGGGGTGGGGGAGAGGGAAAAAAATGTAAGCAATGAGGAAATGAAGCTTCTTGAAAATAGGTTCTTATAAACAATCACTAACAATTAAGACTAACAGAAGATGGATTCAGGATGGCAGAAAGAAACATACGAGCTACATTGAAAATTACTACTTAATCAAGATAAAATGCAAGACCAAGCAGAGTTATTCAGTAAATGATACCAAGAAACAACAAGGGAGAGGTTTCCCAAGACATTGTTTCAAAAAACAAAAAACAAGAAAGAAAAAAAGGAACACAACACAAATTAACTCTATTATACTGTCTGTTTCCAGTGAAAGTAAAAAATTATGGGGCGATTGAAAGAGGCAACATTACCTATTGAAATTGAATTAGAGAAAACCAGAAGCAAAACCCAAGTGCTCTCGGCGAGTGATTGAATTGTCGGACATTAGAGCTGCAAAAGCTACTGGGATGAAGCGGAGCTCCTGGGTAAACCAAAAGCCTTATCCAATATCCAGTGTCCCCTTGCTACTGGGCTTAGCTCTGAAATTAAGGATTTGCTCGCTTTCACTGCCTAAATTATCGCTATTACCCTTGAAGCTTGCACTTAATTACTATTTTACCCCTGGCCAATATTGGCTCCTCCCGTCCTTTCTCTTACTCTTCCTCCTCTTTCTGTTTTGTTATGGTCCCAAAACCCTAAATTCCTTTAGCTTAAACCCTCGCTCTGTCAAAGTCAAAAGCAGTTTCTTTGAATTGAAGAAGAAAGCAACGGCCTTTGATATAGAAAGTAGTGATACAATATGGAATCATCACAAGCTTGGGTTTTTGCGAAGCTGATTAAGATGTTAACTTTGAAGCTCCACCACCCCATTCCAAGAGCACCGCCTTCACTCTATCTCTTGCAAACGCGCCTTTTCAGCGATATAAGGCGACCCGTCAGAGACAGCGAACGTAGCAGTTTTAATAGCAATAGGGATAGTGATAAGGCTCCCGAGCCTATTCCCGACAGACCCTTAAGGGGTCAGAGGCCTCTCAATCCCTCTTCCAGAGAAACCAAAGGAGCCACCCTTAATAGTAATGGTTCCTCTTTTCAATCCCCCAATACCAAGTTTACTTCTGGTCCTGACAAGAAGAGAGAGGACTCTCAATCTGATGTAAACTTTCTGGAAAAATTCAAGCTTGGCCTTGACAACAAGAGAGAAAAACAGCCCTCATATTTAGAAGCAGCAGCCCAGGTACGGATAAAAGAGCAAGAAGAAAAGCTTTCTCCGCCACAGGATGCTAATGAGATTTTCAAGAAAATGAAGGAGACGGGTCTCATCCCCAATGCCGTAGCTATGCTTGATGGGCTCTGCAAAGATGGGCTTATCCAAGAAGCAATGAAACTTTTTGGATCAATGCGGGAGAAAGGCACAATCCCGGAAGTTGTTATATACACAGCTGTTGTTGATGGCTTCTGCAAAGCCCATAAGCTTGATGATGCAAAGAGAATTTTCAGGAAGATGCAATCGAAAGGGGTAATTCCTAATGCCTTTACTTATACCGTCTTGATTCAAGGATTGTATAAATGTAACCAATTGGATGATGCCATTGAGTTTTGTTTAGAAATGCTTGAAGCGGGACATTCTCCAAATGTAACCACATTTGTGGGCTTAGTTGATAGATTATGTAAGGAGAAGGGTGTGGAAGAAGCAGAGACCGTTATTGGAACTTTAAAACAAAAGGGATTTGTGGTTGATGACAAAGCTGTTAGAAAGTTTCTGGATACGAAGGCACCTTTTTCACCTTTGGTGTGGGAAGCAATATTAGGGAAGAAAACCTCTCAGAGAACATTTTAAGTCTTTTTTTTTTCTTTCTTTTGTTAGGCTCCCAACATTTGTAAGTCTCTTTTTCCTGTCCCTTTTTCTTGGTTTCCTGTTATTTGTTTCCCCCTTGTGTGGGACAATAAGGAAAATTCTTAGATTTTATGAATGGATGTTACCTCTTCTTTTCTATACAATTTCTTATGTTTGTGTTTTGCTGCCTTTGAATGTGTTGGTTTTTATGATTTCAACTGTTATCACTGAATGCGAGATGGAAGCAATTAGCAACCATGCTTTCTTTTTTTCAGTAGCTCTTACTACAATTGCTGCTATGTTGCGTCATAAATCATCATACGTTGCAGGAGAAAACTAAAATCAGATTAAAAATATATAGCAGAATGATTAGATAAATGAGTTATCCTTAAACTGCAAGAAAAGAAACAAAAGGACAGGGAAACATGGAAATGATCATGATTTTTTATTTTTGGCTACTTTAGCATTTAGTAATGTTGAACCACTATCCAGTTCCAGGAAGACATGTGCAATTTGTCAGATTCATTTGGATTGAAAATCTACATGCAGAATTTGCATTTCATATCAGTTGATCCAGTGATAAGAATGCCTAAGTAGGGCCATTCACTTTGGAATTCTGTTTACTGTTTAAGCTATGCAAGCCATTAGAAATGGAGATCCTAATTTTTTGGCCCAAACCTTCACAATAGCACTTCTTCCTTGTACCTGCATAACCATCTAGTACTGTTTTGCAAGTGTTGTTGACCTAATCAGATGATTTGCTTGTCACAAGTTGCTGTTTCGACAAACAGTATCATGACATAATGTTTTAAGTCAGGCTTGGTAAAAAGATGTCTTAATATGCATACTAGTTTCATTAGTCTCCTAATGGACATTCTGCAATATCTTGACTAGCTCCTGGAGTTGGAGGAGTTGCGGAGACAGCTCAAGGAGCTTATTGATGCATGCTACATCAGACCATCAAAAGCCCCATAAGTGATGTGTTAATGTGTATTATATTTTCTTTAGACTTCAGATGGGCATTTCGTAATATCTTGGCTAAGTTTGGATGAACCAATTTTCTCATATGGTTCCTTTTTTCTTGTTGCATAACAAATGGCTACAAGTCTATGAGTATGTTATGGCATTGCAGATAGAATGACAAAATGTGGGCAATGGTAGACGTAACAGGGCCTTGGAATGATGGCTTAGCTATTAGCAGATCTAAACAATAAGGAGTAATGATTTAGAAGAGTATGTCAATGCCTTTGTGGGGGTGGAAGCAATCTCTTGAAAGAAAGGAGATGGAATTGCAGTCTCTGGTCAAACAAGTTGATGTGGATCCGTGATAGTAGTGGGTCCGATCAAGCAGAGAAAGCAAAGGCAGTAGTGGACGCATTGATCACATTAGCAGTCGTTGTTGGCATGGTGGAGTTAGCAGAACTGTCATGAATGCTATTTTAAATTTTGCTGTTTCTTATAAACTGAAATTGACATATATAAGCGATGGCTATTTTGAATCAAGCGGTTTATTCGTTGCACTGATCTAAATGTTGAATTTAAATCTGGTAAGAGATGTGGATGTGCAAGTGCATATTGTTAGTACTCGACAAGTCCAGGGATCTTTCTTAGTTTTGTGAAATCATGAATTTACCTGAACATAAAAAGTGAATTCTCTAAAATTACTGCAATCTTCCTGATAATATTGAAATGTTAACCTTGGAATGAATAGGAATCTCTCAGGAGCCTTAGCATTTCGTTGCCATATGTATCTTGGGAGACCCCCAGCTTGAACAATATATCGTCTAATTGCTGTGAAATCTTTCTGCCTTGTTAGCACAGCACCTACTGTCAAGTGTCAAGAACCAAGATGCAACCACTGCCCGGCTGAATGCTTTAATCAGCAAGATCGTTATCCAAACCTTTGTTGAAGGATCAGAATGGATCGATCTCATCGCATCAGAGGTCGACTGAAATGATTGAATATATTTCCCAGTATGTCCTGCGATGAATGTGCATCGCACGTGATAAGGCATTGTTTCATTTCAAGGCATCCAAAGGTTGAAATGTTAAGCACAACTCACCAATAGAACTCTCGATGCCCTATAAGATCTTTGTGATTTGGTCGGTCTTATTTATTTCCTCGTAATAGAAGGATAGTCAAACCTATGTTGGAGGGATGACAACCAACTTTCTGTGGGTGTTCCCTGCTTCGGTTGTCCTCATAATATGTTGACCCTAGAATTGATATATTCATGTTGTTGTTTTGATAAGCATACGCAAACGCTTCAGCGTGGGTTTGATAAAACTGCACGTGTTGCCTTCTGATCGTTGGGGAAACCAAGCCACGTGTAGCCTTTAAACATTGTTCCCAAAAGATAAGGGAGATTCAAACGGGTTTACATTAATCATTGAGATAATATTTAATCAATGGTGCACTGCATTTGTAGTCAGCCTATTTTTTTCATTAGGGAGATTCTCCAATGAAAAAAGAGCTCATTGAACCTGAAGATTAGTTTAATTTGTTGCAATCACCTATACAACATTTTAAGATTCAAATCTAACACTTGCATTTTCTACTTTTATTCAAGTTTCGACCTCTTTTTGCAAAAATATTTTACTGAAACGTTATACAGTGAAGAAGTTCAATGCACCGCACTGTTCAAAGCATAACTTGAATAGTTTAGGTGCTATAAAAACTCTAGGTTTGCAAAACAGGTTTGGGGAAACTCTAGATTTGCAAAAGAAACGCAAACAGTTTAGCCTGAGTTAAGGAGCCAATTCAGGAACAATCTGTCGTCGGCTAAGGTCAACGAGGGTCAGACTGTCGATAAGACAAACGATTGTCGAATTTTCATCTGCAAGTTGAGCAGTAGATTATAGGGAAAGACGACCTTGGCGCGAGCAACTCTACATAAATTACGACGAGTCTTTCAACAATTAAACTAGAACTGGAATTTACCTTCTAAATCTGTTGTCAACTTGGTCTTGTTTATAAGCCTAACCAACTTTTGTTTGGGCTTAATTTGTAGGTTTGAGCAGGAAATGAGCCTTTAAAACTCGTCTGAAAGCACAAAAGACTTATCATGAAAAGGCTGGATGTAGATTTAATAATTTGTATATTAATATTTATTTAATTTGTATTTAATATATATATATAATATAAAAATTATTATATCATTATTTGTATTCGTATGTCAAATACAAAAATATTATTTTATACTTATTAAACTTATATATTATTTTTATATGCATTTAAAATTATTGAATCTAGTTCAACTTAAAAGTTTTGTTTAACGAATCTAATATCTATATATATAATATATATATATATATATATTATATAACAACATACATAAATAAATTTATTACATAGATACTTATATGAACAATTCTTTTAAATAATACATAAGATAATTTTTTTAAAAAATAAGATAATATTTTTTAATTACAAATTACAAAATTTTAATTTATTCAAATATCAAAGTTATTCAAATTATAATTGAAAATTAAATCAATTTAGAGATATATATTTTAAAGTTAAAAATATAAAATATGGATTTTATTTTTTTAATAAATAATTTTAGTTGTTTACTAAATAATCTTATTTTAAAAATTATTTAATTATTAAAATATTTCAAATGTATTTAAAAATTACAAAGATTAAGTTTATCCAAATCTTTCAATAATATTTTTTATCTTGATTTAAAATTTTGATTTAAAAAATTATCTTTTTAAAAAATTTACGTAAGACATTAAAAATTCAAATAATTTTATATAAGATTTTAAAAATTTAAAAAATTTTCATCTTAAATCTTTAAATAATACGATCACAAAAAATGATTATATCCATTTGAACTCTATTTATAAAATTTATATTTCAAATAAATGCAAAAAATTTAATATTATCTTTATCACATATTATATTCATTTTAAATTTAAAAATTATCTATTTAATTTTAATTATCACTAAAAAATTCTTCTACAAATTTAAGACTACAAATATAATGTGTTATATATTAATATTTTATTTTTTAAGTAACTTTTTTGAAGATATATTTTATTACTATTGTAATTTTTTTTTGTTAATAAATTTTTTCTAAAATATATTTTATTGTTATTATAATTTCATTCTTATGAAAAATAATTTTTTTCAATTTATGTTTTCTTTTTTCACATATTTTCACATATTTTTCATATATTGTATAATAATTTAGTCAAGATTACTAAAGTGAAAATGTGTTAATACTTCTTTTATTATTTAATTTATTATTTAATAATATATATTTTTATTTGTTAAAAAAGATATAATTTATTTTTATTTGATATAATTTTACATATTTATAAATATTATTGTAAATAAAAAAATCTAAAGGAAAGATAAAAATTTTTTTTGCTGTTTTCAGAAAATTTATTTTTTAATGATAAATCAATATATATAAATTAAAAAAAAACTAATTAATATATATTTATATTAAATAAATAAAATTATTTCGTACATCATATGATTATAATATAGTTAATTTATATTTTATGTGCTGATTAATTTATTACTGGAATTCTTGCTTTGGCTGGAAGCGCGGCTTCTAAACATGAATATGTTTTTATCCAAAATAAACTAAAGGGAAGACTCAGGGGATGTGGGGTCGGCGCCGGCCCTGCACCCCCGCCAAATTCAGAGTTCGATAACCACCCACGCAATTAAAAAAACTCGACTTCTATATTATAAGTTTTTTCAAACACTTTAATATTCTTTTGGCAAGGATGAAATGAACCTCCCCAAAAGTCAAATCTCTGCGAGAAATTGGAGTACTGGGGAACACTTGCATGTTATTTTTACTCCAACATAAAGAAATTAAGTCGCTGACCCTTTGAGCTTCTTCGGTATATAAAGGGATGAACATCCCTCAATTTTCATGTCAAAACTATTACCTTCAGACACCACCACCTTATACCAGAAAAAAAGAAAGAACTCCATCGCAGAAGGGAAAAAATGATTTCTCTAATGTGTTCTAACTCGGATTTATCCACTGCTGCCCTTATTTTCTACACTTGTGTGTGGATCCCATATCTTCAGCTGAAGAAAGCTCTTCTCAGGGTACTTGGCTTTGTCTTTCCATGGTATCAAGCAGAGGAGAGCTGCCAGGTGATGAATGTTTGCCTACCGGTGGCAAGGTTTGAAGATTTGAAACTTTCTAACGGCAGCAGAGGAAGTACAAACGGAGAAGAAGTAGAGGAAGTGTGCTCCATTTGCTTGGTGGAGTTCGAGAAGGAAGACGTTGTGAGCCAACTCCACAAATGCGGACATCTGTTCCATATGAACTGCATTGAGAAATGGCTGGACCGTGATCAATTCACCTGCCCACTTTGCAGGTCTTTCTTGTTTGCTAATACAAATTCTTCTCATACAAAATGCGGAACCGATAGTCCACAAACCACCTCCAACCTACTTTCTTCTTGGCTTTCATTTTAATTTTCTTTTTTCTTTCTTTATTTTTTTCATTGGAGGCACTATTTTATGTAAAAATTCAGAGCAGATATGTGCATTTCAAATACAAAAAAAATAATATATTGAAATAGTTGCAATTCTTTTTTTTTTTCTTTATTTCCTCTTGATTTATACAAGCCATTACAGTAAAATGAAGAGTCACTAATTGCTTTTGTCCTAGCTGTGGTTCAGTTTAGTTAGGAAAAGGTTGATTATGGCATTATGTCCTATGATGATAACTTTAAGACGGCTAAACATCCAAGTCGACGGAGTGGGAATTCAATATATAATAGTAGAACATATTTTTTGTATTTACATTATATTTGATCTTATTATTAAAATTAAAATTTTAATATTTTTTTCTACAAATCATATACTATTAACAAAATCTATCAACATGTACGAATATATATGATTGCCTTGGTTCTCTTTCTTTTTGTTTGAATAATCAACAAACAAAAGGGTGACTGTATTATTTCAAATGGCATGAGGCAGGTGCATGATGGCAAGTGATAATTTGTATTATTTCAGATCTGCCAATTTGATGGACCGTCCAAGAAGTTGTTTTATCAGCCTTCAAAATTTTGCTTTCATAAGATTACACGCACCAGTCAAAGCAAATTAAATCAATAACAACTTATTTTATTCAAATTGAATCATTAGATTGTGCACATTCAAATTGATTGGATTGAACAGAAAGTAGTGAAAATTTTATTTTAAAATTTTAAATTGAGTTAACACAATGATTTTTAAATTATATTAAAATATTTAATATAATATTTAAAATTTAAAATTTTAATATAATATTTGAATTATAAATTTATTAATTAATATATTTATTTTTAATATAATTAGTTTTAAATAATAATAAATAAGGTATAAATAATTCTTCAAATATTATATAATCCAAATATCTTTTTTAAAATTTTAAATTTTGATTATTATATTAAATATTTTACTATAACTTTATAACTAAGCATGACATTAATCATTTTAATTTCTCGGCGATTTATCAGAAAAAATTGGAAATATTGGGCCATCACTCCATCAGAAGCTTCTCATTTTAGGTTGGGTCATTGTCTCTGCTCATACCCGCTCAGGATTAGAATTTTTACTTTTTCTTTATTTTTTTAAAGGAATTAAATTGTTCATATAACGATAAAATCGGTTCAGCGGCACAACTCTGAATCCGGAAACCGGTTTCTGAGCTTTTCGACAGCCCAATTTTTTTTTTTTTTTTTTACTTCACGGCTGGCCAAGATCAACGATGGTAAACTAACTCTCTTTTTCATATTTTGATCGTGTTGTTATGATTATTCGGTGAATTATAATCGAAATTCTTCCTCATTTTCTGATCCAAATAATGGATCTGTTTTTCCTGCTTCTTGGCGCTGTTTATATTCATGATTCGGCGAATCATGAATTTTGTTATATATATATATATATATATGTTTTTGTGATCTTAAAATCCCTTTTTTGCCGTAGTCGATTGAATCTAAGCTTTGCGCCTCCTCGTTTTTCTTTGGATCTGCGACTTGGTTCAACTGTTTGTTTTTTGATCGGTAGTTTATGTATTCCTGTAGTTTATTGTAATTGGTTCATTTTGATAGTTCTTCGGATTCATTATTAGATCCAGCTTATTTCCTTATTTCAACTTATTTGCTTGAAATTTTGTTCTGATTTCTTATCATACTTGATCGTACTTAAACATTTCGGTTTAATGGTTAATTTTGGAATATTCAAGGTTGACTAGTTAGTTGTTAGTTCTAGTGATTTCTATGAGATTGTTCTGTTTGCAACTGTTACAAAGATTTCTGTTATGCGTTAACTTGTTACGCATATTGAAGATATCATTTTGCTCTTCTTTTTCCAGTAATTGTGGGGATGAAATTATTTGATATATAAAGGAGATGTCATGATGTATACATTAATTATTGAAAAAATTGGCCATGAAGCACAGGCTAAGAGGATGACTAGGTAACATGTTATTAATCCGAATCCTGTCTAGGAACTACTAATTCATATAATTTACATTAGGTGCTGGAATTTAGGGCTTCTTGAAGATTCTCTAGGACTAAAATGCTTTTATGCTAATATTGCAAAAGTTACATGTTATATAGGGTGACTGTCAGCTCTCATAGTGCTAGCTAAGAGCGAATTTTTATTCATTTTGTGATTCAATTATCACAGTTTTATATTATATATATCCTCCTAGTATTATTCCGTTCTAATTTTTTAATTTTACTCTAGAAACTTAAAAATCAAGCCTCACTATAGGTTGTTGTATTGCTTCTATATGTAATCTATGAGCCTTTTTGTGTTTCAGATTCACTTTGTACTTCTAATTAGTCGACAAGGGAAAGTTAGGTTGACAAAATGGTATTCTCCTTATTCTCAGAAGGAAAGAACGAAGGTATGACTAGCTCATTTGGTTAAATTCATTGATTATTTATGCAAAGTTTTCACCTTAAAGGGTAAAGTCTTTATAAGATCCGGGTGCATTTTTCTTTGTCAGCTTTTTGCCTTTAGTACTTTGTTGATACTTTTTCTAAGCTGGTCTTGCCTTCATGGTATTAATGCTTTATGACAATGCATTTTGTGAAGGTTATCCGTGAGCTCAGTGGAGTGATTCTCACAAGAGGGCCCAAACTCTGTAATTTTGTTGAATGGAGAGGATTTAAAGTCGTTTATAAAAGGTAATGCTATAATATGTTAGTGAGACTTTGTTCAGTATGAATCTATTTGACCTTTTTGAAAGGTTATCAACTAAATTGGGTTAAATTATGCAGATATGCTAGTCTTTACTTCTGCATGTGCATTGACCAGGATGACAATGAATTAGAGATTCTAGAAATTATTCATCACTATGTTGAGATTCTTGACCGATACTTTGGCAGTGTGAGTTAACTTAAACTTGACCTTTTATGCGAGTATTAATGACCCCTTTATATCTTCATCTGATTATGAATTAATATATATCCAGGTCTGCGAATTGGACTTGATCTTCAACTTTCATAAGGTACATTTGTTATGCTTCTCATGTACCTGTGGTTAGGGGTTCTCTTTCATCAAGAGATTTTCTTTTACAGCAATTTACATTTTGAGTTTATGTTGAAATTGTGCTTTCATTCGTGTAATTTTTAGCAGCACTTACCCCCCCTTCCCACTTTGTTAACTCTCCATTCTTCTCATCCCTTAAACATACCCAATCATATCCTCCTTTCCTTCTATTGTGTATTTTTTAAACCATAAAATCTAAACTCTCCGTACTTGCTCCCATACCTGGGTATCTCTTGATGTTCTGCAGTCTCAATTATCCTTAAGAAGCACCTAACTTGTATCTCTCTGAATTGATGTCTGTCAATTGAGTGGTTCAAGTGCATTTCTTCCAGTATGGCACTGTGAATTTTCTTTGACTTTTTTAATAAATCCCAAAAAAGGGCTTGTGGAATGTTAACCTTGTGGTTGTTGATTGGCATTATGTAGTTGAGATTTTTATTGGTTGGCTGCTCATATGGAGGATTGCAGAGTCTGATATATCTGAGAAAGGACTTTTTTTTTTTTTTTTTTTTTATTTTCCTAAAAAAATATAGTAATTCTTTTGGTTTTTGGCATCTGTCTCCTTCATGATGCAATGGACTAGTATTTACATGTGGGTTCTTTTGGTCTTCCAAACAAGTTGCTTATGTTATCAGCTTGTGAATTTTGATCATGATGTCAGCAAAATATTGGTGTCCAAATAATTGTATCCATTTTTAGAGGAAAATGTGGTTTCTGAAAATAGGAGGTACATGTGTAATTTTGATATAGACTTGAGGGTGTTGATTTTGTAGTTTACCCTTTTTTCTTATAAATGACTTATGTTATAAATGGTCATTCCCAATTTGTTCAGTAAGTAAATAGCATTGATTTTATCATTATAGATCATGGATTTTGAAATAGGACCTTTGCTTAACTCTTTGTTGCTGTTTAACCTTGAAGGCTTACTATATATTGGATGAACTCTTGATTGCTGGTGAACTTCAAGAGTCAAGCAAGAAAACTGTTGCACGTTTAATAGCTGCACAGGTAGAATTTTTTTCATTGTTAAATTGTCTGTGGTTTATGATAATTTCCAATTTTCTAAGTGAATTGTTTTATTGAGTTGTAGGATTCACTGGTGGAGACTGCGAAAGAACAGGCCAGTTCGATTAGCAATATAATTGCACAGGCCACGAAGTAGGTTATTATGAGTCACCGCTGTTTGTCTTGGTTGATTTGGAGTATCATCTATACTAAATTCTTTTTGAATTTCATTTTGAGAACCGAATTTGTGTGTTATGAATGTAGATCTAAGGGATTTTTGTAGAATTTACAGCTCTTCATATCGCACATATTATATTATGTATATGGTTATGCATTTTGGTTTCAAGTGTGAATTTGTTGGCTATAACATGCGACGGGCCTTGTTGATTTTTGTTCATTTTGAAGTTGATGTTTTTATTGTTGTCTTATATTGGCATTGGCTAAGAGGTATGCTAGGATGATGCTTTGGCCTTGAGCTATGGGTAGATAGATTTAATTGTGATGACGCACTGAATTTGCTTTTCTTCTTTGTCGCTTTTGGCATGGTGCTAGAACCCTATTCAGAGATTTTTTGACGGTATTGATCCAGAGGCGACCTACATATCAATCTTTTTTTTTTTTTTTGGTTAAAAACAGAAAGAACAGGGAAGATCGATGTTGGTGATTTTCGGGATGTCATCGGCGTTTACGTTGCACATGTGGCAGAAGTGCGGCCGCACTTGGGCTTAGTTTATACTTCAAAGTAATTTTTACGTTTAAAAATTATTTTTTTCAATTTCAATGTTAAATAACAAAAAAATATAATTTTCTAGTTTAAATTTTTTATTTGCAAATTCAAACAAAAAAAAAAACAGTTGAAGTATTTTGCCGAAAAAAGTACGTCTGGAATTATTATATTTTATATTTTATTATTTTAAATATTTTAATTACTTAAAATTTTTTTAATGATAATATCATTTTTTTTCAATTAAAAATTCTTTTTTTTCAATTCAAAATTTTTTCGATGGTAATAACAACATTAAACTGATTTTTAAAGTTTTATTTAGATGAGTGGTGAAATTAAAAATAATAATTATAATTATAATTAAAAAAGTTAATAAAAATTTATATTAAATAAATTTTATTAAAACGAATATTTAAATTTAATTAATAATGTGATAAATTTAACCCTGTAGCATCAAAAGTTTGATTGAATCCAATCAGTGACTAAATCTCATGCTTTTCCGTTTATATGGTTTTTGACCTTTTGTGGGTTGTTAAAGGCATCGTGGTGGCTTTATTTAAAAAGAAAAAGAAAACCGTGTGGTAGCTGTGGCCTGTGGCTCACCCACGAGCGAGACCACGAAGAAATCTTGCTCTCACATTTAAAAGATATAAATGATATATCAACATTTATAAATTATTTAAATTTAATTTAATTATTATCAAATTAATTTGAGTTTGAATTATTTGATTCATCAATTAAATCGAATTCGAATATTTTTATATCTAATTTAAATTATTTTTGAGTTTAATCAAATTTTTATATTTAATATAATTTTATTATTTTAATTAATAAAATATTTTAAATTCGAACTTAAATTTGAATATAAATAATTGAATTTCTATCGAATATAAAAATTAAAATTTTTTTATATATTAATTAAATTTAATATAACTAATTTGAATAACTTAATTTTTATATCAAAATAAACTTAAATTAAAAAAATAAATTTAATTAAATTTAAATCAAATTTTTAATGTAAAATTTCAAATCAAATTTAAATATTATATCAATTCGAATTGAATTGATTAGATTTTATTCACACCTTCACTTTCATGCGTCTTACTCTTGCACTTTTTTGCTATTGGATCTTAATAATAACTAGCAAACACCAAAAAAAAAAAAAAAAAAAAACAAAAACAAAAACCGTGTGATAGGTGTGGTGTCATGGTCAGGCCTTGGTGTGCCTTGATCCTGACATGATTGATCCTAAATTGAGCAGTGATTGAGACTAAGCCGGTGAAAAAGTGGTTTTAAGAAATGTGGGCGTATATTTGGAGCATGTGAATATGTTACTAATATGTTGTGCGGGCAATGAGAGCTCTGGACCGTAAGATATGCGGGTAAGTTCGAGACAGTGGTCAAGCATCCTCAAGACAAATAGCCGATGGGTGCCATCAGTGGAAGTAGTGTGCGGATATTCTGAGCATGAGAATATGTTAAAGATATTGTGTGTGGATAGTTTGAGCCTTAAACCCCAACATACGCAGGTAAGTGTGGGGCAGTACGTCGGTGCCCTGTGACCAGCTAGTCAGTTAAGTGCTGTCGGTTAAAGCCGTGTGCGGGTTCCTTCGAGTGCGTTGGTGGAGCAACGAGTAGAATCAAGGAATAATGGTGACCAAGAGGAAGGTTATGGGGCCCTGAGTTAGTCGAAGAAAGGCCCTGAGATGGCTGGAAAGAAAAGTGTCATCATTTCAGACAATCTTACGGTTACTTGTAGGAGACGAAAAAATCTTTTACACTCTTTATAGGGGAATGACTGATGTCAGCTCTCCATCACCCCCTTGGCTAGCGGGTAAGCAAGAACCTGGTTAGTCTGAAGTGAGTTACTCCTAGGCATTAGTGGTGTCTAGGTGGACGGGCATCATAAGGTCACGAGCGTGACACGATGTTTCCTTGGGTCATGGTAAACCCGGGGGCGGTTAGGGCCGACGGGCCTCGTATCGCACATTCACGTTGAGCCATGGGGTTATACGATAGAGTTCGTTATGCCCCTCGGTTTTCCCTTCTTGAGCTAGAAGGATCATGAGATGGTGTTTGCATAGGAGGGACTCCATCAAGCCAGCAGGCAAGCACGCTGCTAGACCCTTGTGGCCAATCGGTAGAGGTGTGCTACAACTGAAGCAGTTCACCTAAGTCCCCCTTGCGGGACTAGCATGATGTTGGGCGTCAATCATGCGTGCGGGTAACCTACACTTAAGCTAAGAGCCTAAGCCCTAATAACTGAGTCTCGTGGGATGAGATGAGCCTAAAGGCTCCGAGCTGACTACTGACCAGCTTAAGTGTGGCACTTGCATAAACTTGATACGAGAGTTTACGTACAATACGAGAGGGTATGGTGTTGAGTTCTCACTATGTTAAGAAGTAATAATATTATGAGATCAGGAGCTGCGTGCCTTACGGGTATTCGAGGGTCGGTGCTCGAGACCTTAAGTCTTGCGGGCAGAGATGAGTGTTCGGAGCTACTTTGAGAATCGTAGATTGATGAGTGATAGGAGTTGAGTTCCTCCTTATAGAGTTCGAAATGAGTAATCCTACGAAGTCAAAGACAAAAAAAAAGACTTCTGTGTATACGACTTGAAGGATTGAAATTGAGCTGTCCAAAAAAAAATGGACTCACGAAAGACTGATCTAAACTAGGAGTAATCTTGGTGTCATACGGACGCGTGGTTTTAAGACAAAAAACGCGCGGACCGTGACATGTGTCTACGAAGAAACCTTGCTCTCACATCTTTACTTTCACGCGTCCTACTCGTGCACTTTTTTGCTCTTGCATGTCAAAAATAACTGGCATGATACTCATCGGGTCAAAGATTTTTTATTATATTTTTTTATTTATTAATTTTTATTATAAAATTTATTTAATTAAAAAAATAAAAAAGACAAAATGTGAAAAAAAAAAAACTCATTGAGGGTAATGCGCAAGTATTTCAATTTGCCTTCCTTTTCTTATAAATTTTATGTAATTAAAAACTAAAAAATAAAAAAAAATAAAAAAGCTCATAAAATAATGTCTCATGGATACCCATATTGAGATTAAAATATTAAATTCTTAAATTAATATATCAAATGATAGCTTTGTTAATATCATATATATAATAAAATTAATAATAAAATATAGATTTTTATAATACCACGAAATTGATTGGGATAAAAATCTTAAACTTGTTTTCATCTCAATTTCGTTGCTCTCAAAAAATATGACACATCCCAACTCAATCTTAATTAAAAAAAATTATTCTTTATCGTATTAAGATGTACCGAAACTCGTTAAATACGAATTGCTTTGACATCTATATCGATTAATATATTTTATTATAAAATTTATCTAATTAAAAAATAAAGATATGAAAAAAAATACAAATAGGGTGTTAATAGACACTTCCATTGGTTTTTTTTTTTTTCACAAAATTAATTTAATTAAAAAGTATATAATAACAAACTAAGTTTTGTATCTCATAATTTTAGGATAAGATGCATGAAAATGCCAAAAAAAATTTTATGTTAGGTCATAATTTTAATTTTTTTTTATATCACTCGTTTTTGTAAAAAGTATAAAAAAAAACAGTAAAGGTTAAAAAACTCATTGGGGTACAATATGACATTCAAATTGAACTTAAAATGGTAATATATTAAATTAACGTATTAAATAATAATTTTATTAATAAAAATAAACAAAAAAGAGAAAAAAAGATTGTTAAGATCTCATGTGAACATTCAAATTAAATTTAAAATGTTAACATCTTAAAATTAAGGTATAGAATAATAATTTTAAGAATATAATACACATATAAATATAAAAATAAATAAAAAATAAAAAAAATACTTTTATATATACCGCATGATGAGTTGGGGTAATGTACTCTAAAGTTCGTTTATGATCTGTCCTTGCTTTATTAAATAAAAACCAATCCGATTTGATTTAATGCTCACTTTTTAAAAAAAGGGCCATGTCGAATTGAGATGAGCGAAACTTACTGAATATCGATTGTTTAGCCATCTCTATTAATTGGTTTATATTGTTATAAAAATTATCAAATTAAAAAGCACAAAAAATGCAAACAAAAAATACAAATGGAAATAAACAAATGAAGATACTATGTGAACACCTTTATTACTATTGTTTTCTTATAAAATTTATTTTAAAAAATTAACAAAAAAAAAAAATTAAAAAAACCTTATTAGTGGATCGAGTTGGATTAAAACCTATTGAATACAAATTTTTTTTCCATCCTTATCCATTGGCTCAATTTGTTGTAAAATTCATTTAATTAAAAAATAAAAAAAAAGAAACTAAATTAGGGTGTTACATGGACAACTCTATTGATTTTTTTTTTTCACAAAATTTATTTAAATTAGAAACAAAAATATAAAAAATTGAAAGATTGAAAAAAAAGAAAACATAAGGTGCCATCTCAACACATTGAATGGGATCAAACAAAAATAAAAATAAGCAAAATTTATATAATTGATGGATAAATGTATTATATCTTAATTATGTATATATATAATATTTTTATTAATTTAAAATAATAAATAATAACTTTGTTAATATAATACATATATAATTATAAAATTAAATAAATATTTAAAAATATAATTACATATATAGATAATAAGGGCAAGATAAAACATTTTAAACTCGTTTCTTACCTGATCTCGATTTTAAAAAAGGAAATATCTCAACTTTATGTCAAAATTTTAAAAAACTCGCACATATTCAATTGGGGCAAATCAAAATCTACAGAATATATGTTGTTTTGCCATCCTCACATCGCGTTGCCTTTTTTCTTACAAAATTTATCTAGCTTAAAAAAGTCAAAAACTTAAAAAAAAAAAAAAAACAAAAGAAAAAAAAAAAGAAAAGGAAACCATATGGGAGTGCAACATAGATTTATTAAATTATGATATTAAATAACAGTTTTATTAATAAAAATGAATCAACTTACATAGTGTAAAACTTTTTTAGTTTTGTATATTCTTCTAACCCTTATTTAAATATATCAAAAGAATGAGAAAGACGAGTAAAAATAAAAAAAAATTATTTAATCTTATTTCTTAGATTTATTAAAATCAATGATTGATTTAAATATTCTTCTAACCCTTGATTTAAATAGATCAAAAGAATGAGAGAAACAAGTAAAAATAGAAAAAAAATTGTTTAATCTTATCTCTTAGATTTATTAAAGTCAATGATTAAAAAATGTATAAAACTAAAAAGTTTTTACATTGTGCAAGTTGATCCATCTTTTTCATTAATATAATACATATATAAATACAATATTAAAAAATATATATTTATATATACCGGACGAGAGTATCCTAAACTCACATCTGACCTTACTTGGATTTTTGAAAAAAAACCTTGGTCTGATAAGAAATTAAAACAATGCACCTATTTGATTTAGAGTAATTGAAACCCATCGACCTAATAAATAAAAAGATAAAACTAATAAAAAAAGAAAAATATAATTTTTAATTAATAATGTCAAATGAGTCCAACATATAAAAATTTTAAAATATATAAATATTGAATAAATATTAAAAAAAGAAAAATAGATAAAAATTAAAAAAATGTATTGAAGTGCTACGTGACATCCTATGGAATGTTTGTATATATATGGATAATTTAAAATATAAACAAATAAATGATGAAAAAAGAAAAGGAAACCACATGAGAATGGTACATGGATTTATTAAATTAAGTTATTAAATAATAATCTTATTTATATAATATATATAAATATAAAATTGAATGGATAATAAAACATATATTTATATCATTAATTTGGAAAACCAAAAAAATGATTGAAATAAAAAAAAAATAAATCCCGATGTAATGACGATACCTCTGAAATATTTTTTTAAAATTATCAAATAAAAAAGAAAAAAAGAAAATTTTTTTTTAAATATCAAATGGACCTCATTTAAAAATTAAAAAAATTAAAAAATATATTTATGAAATATTAAAAAAGGAAAAAGGAAAGAAAAAATAAATAGATAAATGATAAAAAAAAAAGAGAAAAAGGAAGCATATGGTTTAACACGGGACATACCTTTGATATAAGTGAATTACACAAAAAAAAATTAAAATCTTCCAAAGAAAAATAATAGAAAAAATAAAAAAAAAGTAAAAAAAAAAAAGAAAAAGAAAAAAGATTGGTATAAAGTGGATCTCACCCTTAAAAATTTTAAATAAAAATATTTATTAAATATAAAAAATTGAAAAAGGAAAAAATAAAAAAGTAAAAGCAAAGTTTTTTAAAAAATAAAAGAATTAAAAAAAAAATTGGCAGTTATGTGGGTAAGTTTTGTAAATTTATCTAACAGATGAATAAATTTAAAAAAAAAAAGAAAAAGAAAGCTTGATAAAATGGATCCTACCTTAAAGGAATTTTAAATTAAATTAAAAAAATATTTATAAAATTTTAAGATGGACTTTAAGGGAAAAAATAGTAAAAAGAAAAAAACTTGGTAAAGAGGGTTTCACCTTAAAAATTTTAAATCAAAATTTAAAAAAAATTTATAAAATTTTAGAGAAATCTATAAAACTTTTTATGGGAAAAATAAAAAAAATAAAAAGCAAAAGAAAAAAAAAGAAGACAAGTGTAAGACGTGGCACACAGAAAAGATAATTGTTGACCGTACATAAAAAAGATTTATTATTTAGACATTGTAAGTTACTTTTATTTTTATTTTGGATATTGGCCAATTCTATGTAAGTACTACACCTATTTGCTATAATTTAGTGGAAAAGATTTCTAAATGTTAGATCCAGAATTTAGTATTGAATTTAAGAGTGATCAACTAAAAAAAAGTAACAAACTCAAAGTTAAATTAAGGACTAGTGATAAAGTGCTCATTCCTCACAATTAAATGCACTTCTCCTATTCCTCCCCAAAAATAAAGGCTTAATAAGTAGAATGCCAATCTTTTCCTCTAGCATTTTCATTTGAACTTGGAACATCATCAAACTGCAAGCTGGAGAAGTCGTAGCAGATTAAAATTGCTAATTTAGATTAACAAAGTGGCTTCTGATAGCCGGACTGAAGAGAGAGATGGCCCTGCTCCTCCAGTGATTCAATGCAATCATCGAACATTTCTTCAATGGGCCTGAAATTGAATCCTAAACCTTTTATCTTGGAGGTATTGAGTTCATAATATGGTCTGTCTAGTTTCACAAACCTGAAATTTTTCAGATGCTAGAATCATTATCAATAGGTTAAATAGGCTAACAATCTTTGAAAGTAAGAGTAACAATAAAACAACAAAGATGCAAAATAAAACAATACTTGAAACCTTTTATTTGACCGACTATCATATGATCTATTGATAAAGTATTTAGATTTTTTATAATCATGGTTCAATCTTTTATCACTTCAAATAAAAAAAATACAACACTATAAGATTGACCATGAATTTTCTTTTTAATACAGGCCATTATCAAATAACCTAGTGGTTCTTCTGTCACTTGGATAATAAATGATTCAATTGAAATAAAAAAGATTTTACTTTTTAGACAAACTTAGCCAAGCAATCAATTTTATTATGCTCATTAGCTTTGTTTATGGTGACTTGAGAAAAGCAAACCTCTCTGGTATAGGGAGTGATGGATAACGCGCGGATAAGATTGATACCAACTCATCGTTGTCGATCACGTTTGAACTGCAAAGGTATCGCCCATTTGCAGCTTCATGCTCGTAAACAAGGATGTGGCAAAGTGCAACATCATCAATGTGAACATATCCCATCCTCCCATGCCACTGAAATTGCTCTGTTTCACCTGTTTGTGTAGATGAATACGTCAACCAATCTTGATAATTATTAAAGAAATAAAACTACATTATCTGTGAGAGCTAAGAAATGTTCTTTGAAGCTAGGCTTCAGAAAGGTCCAAATGCACCAGGTTTTATTGTGAGAAGGTTTTGTTTAGTTTCAATACCTTTCAGCAAGGCGAGGACATCAGATGCAGTGGAACATAAATCAGGTGGCAGACTCGGTCCAATCACGAAAGTGGGAAGGATGGTGACCAGATCAATCTTATTCTCATTGCAAAACTCCCATGCAGCCTTCTCAGCCTGGGTTTTGGCTAAAGCATACCAAATCTTTGTAATGCACCCCATTTTCATGTTGAGGAAGAAACTGTCAGCTATTTATGTATCTTAAGAAACATTAGCAGAAACTGTAAAAATTTAGAAGATAATGGACAGAATTTTCATCAAGCCATCAACCAAACTTGATTATGGAACAACCAAGACACTTCGAATTTGGGGCAAACTCAGTCAGCTACTTATGCGATTTGAGCAAATTCAAATGAATTAATGTTACCTGCAAAGTCTCACAGAGTTCAACGGAGCTCCAATATGACTCATCAAGGGGTATTTTGGAATCAATATCATCTCTAGCCCTCACAGTTGCAGAAGACGATGTGAGAACTACACGCCTCAGAGATGGGTTCTTGTTACATGAGCGTAGCACATTCACTGTGCCCTTCACAGCCGGTTCCAGGATTTCTGCCTGATGTGGAAAGTGAAAACAATATTACAACCAGGGAAAAAATACCTCAAGCTTTTAGATTTCCAATAAGTAACATTGGTGCTGCTAAAATTAGTTCGGCACTGTTTGGGGAAGTAACATAATTCTAAGCATTCCTTTGTCCTTTTGTCTCACTGATTGTAAATATCTTTGTTTGGAAAAATCAGAAGTAGTACTCCATTAGGCCAAAAACGGAATGACATGCCTTGGGATCAAATGAAGGTTTTATTACGGGGGAAGCAGTGTGGAAGACGCCCTGACACCCCATGATTGCCTCGTCAAAGCTGCCCTCTTCCAATAGGTCGGCCCTCACCAATTTGAGTCTCTCCTTGGCTCCTTCCAACCTCCAGAGGTGAGCTAATTTCTTCTCATTTCCTGCACCATGCACAGACCATATATAACTAGACAAATTAAAATGAAGGCATGAATAAGGCATTAAGCCGTTGAAGATGTATGAAAACAGACCTGGATCTCTAACTGTTCCAATGACATGATAACCAGATAGGAGAAGTCGCTTAACCAGCCAAGAAGCCAAGAAACCAGAAGCCCCAGTCACGCAAACTTTGCCTTTTACCCTATCCATTTCCTGCTCAATGAATAGGCAGTTCCTATACTCAAATTTTGATGGAGTGGCTGCTTTTTATATTTCCACCAATGCACCCATGCATGAGTGTTCTCTCTTGATGGTTGAGAATTGAGCTTGGAGAAGGTAAGCCAGTCAATGCTCGTGAGCTATGAACATCATTTGTTGGAATTCAACAAGTCTGATATACCTACTCCTAATTTTATAGTTGAAGTGCCTAAAAATAAAAGTTTGGGCAAATGCCAAAACCAAATATCTTATTATGTTAAAAAATCTCTAACTAAAGCATTTTAACACATTTTTTTTAATGTACCAAATGACAAATAAATAGTTTTAGAATTACCTACTCTAATGCTAATTCTAAGTTCAATTTATTGATGCTTGTACCCAAACTCCAAGAGCTACTTCTTAATCTACTATGTGACAAATTTTTTCACCTGCTCACGTATTTAGCAGCTACAAAGTCGTTCACAAATTCCTATTAATGAAATTCTATTACTAATAAAATTCCTATCCAATTCATATTGAAAAATAATCCCTATTGCAACAGTATCAAATGGAATGCTAAAAAATAGTTGGCAATCACATATAATATTATATTATAGGATATATAATTATTTGGTAAAGTTTATTTATGTGTAATTTCTATGTGGATAATTTATATTTTTGATATTAAAGATAGTTTTTTTATTGTAGTTGTCTATTAAATAATTTGATTATTTAAATTTTAAAAATGTTTTAAATCTTAAAAAAATAGATTTATTCAAATTTTTTATGTTAAATAATTTATAATCTTGATCCTCATTTAAATGAGATAAAATTATTAGGATCATTCCAATGAAAATTTTAAAAATCAAAATTTCATTTAAAATTAACTTGAGATTTTTTATATAGAACATGTACTTATTCTTTATCTTACATTTAAATTATGTAAGCATGTTATAAAACAATGAAGTTTTGGATTTCATTTATTTATTTATTATTATATGTTATGTAATGCGTGGATATATTTAGATATTTGTTATTATTATTAGATTTGTAATATATGTTTTCGATATTTTTCATTTTAAATCAATCTGTTTTTGTGTAGTAGTGAGTAAAACTAAATGCATGCATAAAAGATGTGTATTGTTATAATTTTGTCATGTACAGTAAATATTTAATCAACTTTCACTTTCACTTTAAATTATTTGTCAGTATATAAATGTAAGTAAGATGTTATAAATTTTTTTTTTTTTGAATAAGTTCAATAAGACCATAGGTCCATAACAACATATAATACTTATAGCTATTTTTATTTACATTATAATAATATTTTTAAGTTTAATTGCAATGTCCCTACATCTTCTATGTGCTCTTATTTTTTATTTCTTTGTTTTTTATTTTTTAAATTAGATAACTTTCATGAAAAACAAGACTGATTGAAATAACCACATCTCATTCCTGTTTTTTTTTTTTTTTTTTCCCTTTCATCTTTTTTATTTTAAATTAGATGAATTTTGTAATAAAAAATCAATTAAGTAGATAGGATAAAACAAAAATGTTTTGACTTGCGGCAACGCGGGATATCTTGGTAGTCTAACGTATAAATCTTGCACATGCACAACGTCCCTTTCGATGCCACATTGTTGCAATCTTTCCTTTTATATAGATATAGATATATATATATATATATATTTAATGTTTTATATTTTTTATTTGTATTTAATAAATATTTTTAATTTATCTTTTAAGGACAAAAAAATGGATTTTTTAAAAAAGTTTCTTTTGCATTTCGTCTTTTTTTTTTTTCAATAGAAAACCAACATGTGTACCTGTGGCATTTTATTTTTGCCTTTCTTATTTTTTTAATTAAAAGAATTTTGTAATAAAAAATTAATAAATAATTTTTTTTTAAGAAAAATGTCAATGGTGGTATTGATGATAAATCAACCTGTATTTGATGGATTTCGATTAGTTTGTATTCAATATATGCTCTTTTTTTTTTTTAAATTTAGGGTTGGATGAAGATTTTTTTTTGGAAATAGTAGTTCGGGTAAATGCTAGTTTAGAGTGTTTTGCTTTTTTAGGGTAAAAATAGATTATGTATTTTATTATTTATTTAATTTTATATTTATATATGCTCTATATAAATAAAATTATTATTTAATATTTTAATTTAATAAATCCACATGACATCTCCATTTTTTTCGTTATTTCCTATATTTTTATGTTTTTATTTTTTTAATTAGTTAAATTTTGTAAGAAAAAAAATTAATAGATATATAGATGACAAAACAACCCATATCTCATGAGTTTTAATTTTCTTAATCCAATATGTGCAGATTTTTAAAACATTCGAGATAGAATTGATATTTTTCCTTTTTTAAAATTAGGGTCGGGTTGGACTTGAGTTTAAGACATGAGTATATTTATAAAATTATTTTTTAAATTATTTATTTAATTTTATATTTATATATGTATTATATTAATAATGTTATTATTTAATATCTTAATTAAATAAAAATATTATATTTGCATATAATTAAGATGTAATTCATCTATTTATCCATTAATTATATAAATTTTACTTATTTTGATTTTTGTTTAATCCTCATTCAAGGTGGTATCGTGACACCTTATGTTTCATTTTTTTTTGCTTTTTTGTTTCCTTTTTTTTTTCAATTTTTTTCAATTGTTTAATTTAGATAAAATGTGTGAAAAACAACTAATAGAAGTGTACATGTGACACCCCAACTTAGTTTTTTTTAATTAGATAAATTTTGTAACAAAAGGTACTGATGGATAAGGATGATAAAACAATTCGTATCCATTGAGTTTTGATTTGGCTGAATAAGATATAAGTCAATTTTTTTCATTTATTTTTTATAATTAGATAAATTTTATAAAAAAATAACGCCATTGGTAGTGTTTATGTTGTCCCTCATTAGTTTGTTTCTTTTTGTATTTTTTTATGTTTTTAATTAGATAAATTTTATAACAAATGGATTGGTTGATAAAGATAACAAAATAATAGTATTCGATGAGTTTCAATTCATTTTAATTCAATATGAGTGCTTTTATAAAAAAAATTAGTATTGAGTCAGGTTGGGCTTTGTATTTTTTTGAAAAGTGAGTACATATTAAAAGAAAATTTAAGATACTCTATCTCAAGTAAAGATGGCAAATCATCTTGAAACCGTCAAGTTCTAACCCGACCCTATAAGTTATTATTCTTTTTTTAAATGGGTTTGGGTTGGGTCAGGTCAATTTTATCTTTTGAGCTTTGGAGTCTGGTCAGAACAGGTTTATTTGAAACTCGCCTCGACTCCACCCAAGTTATTTATCAAAATACCCTTATGTGTATATATATATATATATATGTAATTATCTTAGGGTTTTCCATTTCTTCTTACCTCTAAGTCTGACCTCGACCTATTCAAGTCTCAACTCTTCAAAAAATTTTCCCATTATTCACCCAACCCATAAGCTTTTATCCCCAAGGAATTTGTCCATCCATTCTCTCCTAACAACTTTATTATCCATTTGTTCCATCCCAATGGCTTTAATGTCTTAGATCTATAAAAAAACATTGGAAACGAATAGCTTTATTTGCCTAGTGGGTTGCTTCCATCCACCAAATAATTTCCCTCCTAAAAGCTTCATTTGAAGGAAATAGGTTACCACCCATCAAAAGCTTCGTTAAGTCACAATTAGGCCTCTCTTTTTCTTTCTCATAGATTTTTTCTTTTTTAATGTTTTTTGTTAAGCATTAAAATATTTGATTTTTTGTCTCAATGAATTTTAACATTTTGTTGCTCATAAAATTTAGGTGCCGATTGTTGCAATTTTTATTTGTTAGCATAAATAGTTAAATACTCCTATTTGTTTTATTGTTTGATTGTTTGCCTATATTGTCCTTTTCAGTTGTTGGCTTATGTTGTCCTTTTTAGTTTTGGTTTTAGTAGCTTAATGGTATATAACAGTCCATTGGCAGTGTATATGCTTTTTTTTTAAAAAAAAAATGAAAAACTAAAAATCTTCATTTGAAATTGAAAACCATTAAATTCTAATAGGTTTCATTTTGAACTTGAAATCTGCAAGGGTTAATAATTTTTTCATTAGTTGTTATGATATGATAAATGTTGTTAGTGTTGATTGATAAGAAGCAAAAGTAATATAAACTAGTTTTTGGCTTGTACGATGCATGTGGTTTTTATTTTTCATAAAATTATTTAAATTAATTAAGTCTCTAAAAATATTAATTTTCTTTTAAATTCTAAACTTATATCTTGTAGTTATTTTAATTTGAAATCAAAGTATAAAAAGTCTTCTTATATAATTGTATTTAAAATTGGAGAGCATATTTTATTTTTTTCAACAACCCATATATTGTGTTTAGTACCTTAAATTTAAAAGAAGATATTTGGATTTTAAAATTAATGTAAAATGTATGATAAAGCACATGTATAAATATAAACATTATTTTATTATTATTTTTCAAATTTAAGGATTTGTTGAATGTCCATTTAGCATGAGTTTGAAATATTTATATGTATTTATGAATTTGAAATTTATCTTTTTATATATTTCAAATTAAATCAACAATTATATTGAATTTTTATTAATTTATACATATTACATATATTTTATTTTTACAATTTATATAGCAAATAAAATTCAAATTTACTTTTTTAAATTCACATTTTCAAGCATAATAATAGTGTTTCTTGATTAGACAATCACTTATTCTAAAATAAAATTTTTAATTTTTTACGAATTTATCAAACAAAAAAATTAAAAAAATTTACAATCTAAGAAATATATGTTAAAATTAATTTTTTTTAAAAATATATATATATATGTTAAAAACCTAATAATTTGATTGTAATCAACACATTTATTAATGTCAAATAACCATTAAATAATCAATTTAAAAATTTTTTTTTAGAAAACTCATATTTTTTTCATTGGCTACATTTTCCTACTTTAATGTACATGCATTTTAATATATATTTTTAGATTATATTTTTTTAGTTTTTAAGGTTATCAGAATTTAAACCCTAATCACTAGAACTAAGAGTTCAACATTCTACAATAATCTACATGGTTGTTGGTTGTTTTTAGATTATATTTAATGCTAAATTATTAATATAAAAGACTGCATAATATAAAAATCAAACCAATATTAAATAATACTAATTTAACGATATGTGAAATTTGTCTAAATAAAATAATAAGATTAATAATTGACAAGTAATATGTTTTTATATAGATTAATTAATTGGAAGTAATTCAAATTATTTTCTAGCATGTTAGAAAGTCCTCCATTTAAATGTAGTATTGTAATATTAGAAAGACAATATATAAAATTTAAATTTGATTTTCCAATAAAATTTAAATGTAAATTCGTTTTATTATCTTATATAAATATATAAAAAGATAAAATCTTTGGCAAAAAAAGAAAATGTCCAATGTAAATAGTTTATATTATTGACATGTAGATGGTGTTAAAAAATGTCATGTTTCCTCTATTAAATGTATTTTATTTTATTTTATTTGATACATTTTGAATTTAAAAAATTATTCAAAAAACTGAATGGACCGTATTTTTTTATTGTTTACCTTAAATTACTCTCATTAAATTCATATGAAAAGTATTAAAATTTTTATTGCCATTATTAATAAATAAAATAATTTTATATCATTTTTTAATTATAAATATTTAGCTCTTAAATTATATTATTAAAAAAAATATGATTTCCAATTTTTTTAAAAATATAACCTATTGGCTCCACCTTTTAAGCTATATATATATGTCTATATATTTAATAAATTAATTTTAAAATGATTAATCGATGATCAAATCAATTAAAATTAATTTCAGTATTGCAAATGAAATTAATTTTATTTATCATTGTTACATTAATTTCAAAATCTCTTTTTTCATTTCTCTTAAGCACATTAAATACACATTATACTTGACTATTCTAATTGTCATGTATAACTTACTTTCAATTTAAAATACTATTACTCTTAATTTGGTTCTTAATTTATTTTATTTGATTCTTAATATATTTTAGCCAATAAATCATTCAAAAATAAATAAGATTCTTTTCTTATGTATTAATAAGAATCATTAAATGTGTTTTATAATAATAGAAATATGATATTTGAAATTAAATTTATTTTATCATTAAATTCTAAATTTTAAATTTGAAATGCATAATTAATTATGAATACATGTCAATTTTTTAGATTGTCCATATGTTGCAAATGTAGACTATCCATATCAAATTATTTTATTTTTGTTAAAGATTTTGACTTTTATATATTATATATAAATGGGTATCTAGAAATTTTAACCCCATGTGTTTTGCCGAATGGCTTGAATCTTATCAGTTTTTTAATATGTTTCATTCTTGTGTTTAATGCTCCTTCCTACCTTGTATCATTTGAGGTTAAGCTTGAATGAGAATATTGAACTTAAGATGGAAATTAAGACCAAAATGATGCAAATTGTTTATATTTTAATTTTTGTACAATATGTTGAAACCAATCTTCATTTTTTTTACAATGATTAGCATAAAAAAAGAAAGGGAGAAAATTCTCATAACATGAAAGTCAAAAACAAATTACTAATATTTTAAACTTGGATCAGTTCAAATATGTTGTGCTGTAATTAGCTAACTTCTTAATTAAAAAAGTTGGAATTAAATTACAAAGGAAAGTTGAATCATTCTTTCTTCAAGCAATTTTATATAACACCTTAAAAAGATCACAACTTTTTAATCATTAATGTATCTCAATCATGCAATTACCAATAAACTAATTCAATAAAGTTACTATAATCAAGTCATACATGGTAGGATAATCTCAAAGGAATAACTTTCAAAATGATAATTACCTACTTTTTTTTTTTTTTTATGGAATGAACTTTTCCTTTCCAAATTTTCTTAAATTCTATTATGTGCTTGTTTTTTAATTGTTTCAATAGAATTATTTGTTAACAAACCTATCTATTTTGATTTAATGTAGCTCATTTATTTAGTTGCTTTATTTGTTAATATTAAGAATAATAACAATAGTTACATTGCATTTGAGCATTTAACTCAACTGATTAATTAACGAACAATCAATGGTTGACTAGAGCTCATACTTTAATGTTAAAAAATTTCACTCTTTTACAAGATTGGTTGCTAGCATAAGTTTAAATGAAGTTAAACACAAAAAATGGTGGTTTTAGAAAATCTGCTTTAAAGAATCCATAAAGTTTATCATTTTTTGTTATTTTTTAAATTTGAACAAATATTCAATGCAATTTGAATGTAATTTACGTTTTTTTTTTCTTTTTCATATTTCTTGTTTGGTTTTGTAATTTGTAAGTACTCTAATTTTTCTTTTATGAATAAAGTTAAAATGTCTAATTTAAGAGATAATTTGTGTTCCTGGACATTTCTTGCTTTTACTTCGCATCAATCACTAATTCAGCAAAGTCTCATTCTAACATTTGATGAAAATACAACTCCAACGTTAAATGCAACTAATGAGGATGCTGAAGTTGATGATAGTGGGTATACCTTAAGTAAGCTAAAATTAGAAGTATGAAAACATTTTAAAAAATAGAAGCCCAAAAATGAATGGAAAGCAATATGCAATTATTGTAAGAAAAAACTTGGTAGTGCTTTTAAAAAAAGAACAAGTCATTTACATGAGCATTTAGACAGGTGTAACAAGCAATATCAATTGGGTATTCGTCAAAAAGTGCTGATAGCTAATCAAAGAAAGACAGATGAAAAAGTAACACTAAAAAACTTTTTCTTTGATTAAAGTGTCACAAGAAGGGAGTTTGTCTACATGATAATCATGCACGAATATCCCTTATCAATGGTTGATCATGTGCAATTCAGAAAGTATTCTTATAGTCTTAAACCTTTGTTTACTATGCCTTTTCGAAATAGTATAAAGAGTGATATTTTGAAGATTTTCAAGGAAGAAAAAACAAAAATAATATCTAAGTTGAAAAATAATGTTGGAAGAATTGCTATCACAATTGATATGTGGATTGCTAATCATCAAAATAGAGGATACACAGCCATTACTGCTCATTATATCGATAATGAATGGAGTCTACAAAAATGCATCATCAAGTATATTTTATTAAATTATCATTTAGATAGTGTTCATCTTTCATTAAGTAATTATTATTGAATTAATTATTAAGTTAGTGTAAATAAGTGATTGTTTAATTAGATTTGAATTTGTGCCAACTTCACATACGAAAGAAGTCATTACTTAAAGTTTGATGAAATGTTTCTTAGTTTAAAATATTAGTAGAAAATTCTCATCTATTACAGTGGATAATTGAAGTGTGAATGATAATGTTATTGAGTTACTAATTGATAAAATTGGTTGTGATGCACTTTTGTTTAATGAAACTTTTTTTCATATGCATTGTTGTGCACATATCTTGCATTTGATTGTGAAAGATGGATTGAGTATGATTGGAGATGAAATTGAAAGAATTTATGATAATATCTTTTTTTAAGGTGTTACACCAAAAAAGATGAAAGAAATTTGAAAAGGCAGCGCATCAATTGTACATTTCAACTTTAAAAAAGTTGTGTTGATGTCAAACATGATGAAACTTTACATATTTGATGCTTCAAATAGCTTTATTTTATAAAAATATGTTTTCTCGTTGTGTGTAATTACATGGTGATCCTTTATACAAATGTTTGTCGATTGAAAATGATTGGATCATGGCAACTAAGATTTATGAGAAGTTGAAATTATTTTATGATATCACTGAAGAGTTTTTTAGCATAAAATATGCTATTGCAAATATTTATTTTTTTAATATTTATCAAATCATATTGGCATTGAATGAATGGATTATGCATAGCAATATAAATATTTCATTTATGGTAGGGAACATGTTAAGCAAATTTAAAAAATATTGGAATGATGTCCATGGTATAATGGGTGTTGCTACAATTTTAGATTCAAGGTACAAAATAAAGTTGTTGGAGTACTATTTTGAAAAGATTTATGGAGAAAATGCTGAATTTGAAATTGAAATGATTGTGTAAATATATAGGGACTTGTTTAAGGAGTATGGGAAGAAATTGGCTTTAGAAAATGAGGATAGATCTTTTACTTCAAGCTTTTCATCTTTCGATGGTGTTGGTCTTATAGAATTAAAAAATTTAAGAGACTATGATGATTTTGTTTCAAGGTATATAAAAAAAAGTCAAAAATGAAATTCAAGTTAAATCGTTATTTGGATGAAGAGTTCATACCAAGAAAATAAGATTTTGATATATTGAATTGGTGTAAACTAATTGTACCTTAATTTCTTAACTTACAACTTATTGTTAGAGATATTTATGCCACATCAGTTTATACTATTATTTTAGAATCTACTTTTAGTACTGAAGGGAGGTTGGTGAATGTGCAATGTAGTAGACTTCATCTATCAATTATAAAAGCTTCAACATGTTGTCAAAATTGGTTATGGGTTGAAAAAAAAAGCTACAATAATGCATATTATGCAATTTTATTTTTTGTTTTAGTATGTTATTAGTTATTATATTTTGTTGTTATAATAATTTGTTAATATGTTATTATTTCATTTTTAGGGTCTATTTCATTGGGAGAAAAATTTCTTTTTACAAAGATGTTGATGAGAGTGAGATTGAGGAAAAGATAATTAGTTTGGCAAATGATATTAGCTTTTTTAACTAATTCATTTTTTATATTATTATTTTTAAAGATATTATTTTATGGGATTTATTTATTTATCTTTTTGTTTTATTTTATAGGACTAGTGTGGTTAGAGGAGAATATGGATATGGAGTTTAATGACGATGAAATGATTTGTTGTGGTCTTTGGAGATTTTCACCATATTGGATGAAAGGATGTTCAAACAATTTAACTTTTTATTGTGGGGTTTTAGACTTTTGATATTTATCTTGTATCATGTACTATGTTTAAATCTTAGTTATTAACTTAAGTTTGTTTGATGTTTGAATTTTAGTTTACCAAGTTTTATGTGTTTTATAATTCCATCATCTATGGTGGGAATCCTAAACAAGGGTGAGCTATCTACTCTTTCATTAGTGTAAAATGATGTTGTGACAAGATGAGTGTAGAAAGGTGCTCATGTATACTTTATGTTTACTTATCTTGAAAAAATGTTTATTTGAATTGATGATGTTTTGGCAATTAGTAATGACATGAGATTTTACTAAAAAAGTTTTATGCACGAAGTTGAATTTGTGATTGGTTTAGTTAAATTTATTAATACTTATAATATATTTAAACTATGAGTTGTTAAGTTTTCACGTAGTAAGTTTGAATTTGTAATAGGTTGAATATGGGTCGAGTTGGGTTAGAGTCGAGGAAACACCTTTCTTAATAGGTTGGGGTTGTGTTTTACAAATAAAACCTTTGAGTGAGGAAGGGTTGAGGATCGGGTAAGAACTCTGAAGTTTCAGGTCAAAGGTGAGGAAAGCAAAACTCTACCTCGCCTCGACTTATTGTCATATCTAATCTTAAGCTACCCTATGCTATATAAAAAAATATATTTTATTATCTTTTAATTTTTATTTTTATATAAGCTAAATGTTCAATTTAGGATATAATGCTTGGATGTTTTCTTAATTAAGGATATTATTTTTTATTTAGTTCAATTTAGGATTAAACATTTTCTAATTGGTTCAAAATAAGACTTTGTCATTATAGTGTGACACATGTGTATTAAACTAGAGTGAAATTTTTTTTTTCTACTATAAAAGCTAAGAAAAATTTTTTTGCTTTATTTTTTACATTTATGTTTCTTTCTCTAATAGAAAAAAAGAAAGCATCTCCTTTTAAAAGTGAACTTATTGGAAACAAAAATGCCCAAATTTTAGTCGTCACCATCGTATTGGCCACTTTTGGCCACCACTGGTCTGTTACCTTTCGACTCTAAAATTTCACCAAATACTCTTTTTGACCTCGTCTCATATTCATGCTTAGTTTTGCTTGAAATAGCTTTAAATTGCCCAGATCTGGACCTAAAGTCATGACCTAAAACTTTAAAATGCATTTTTTTTTTCGTTGACCAAATACTTTTTCCTCTTAATGTGTTTTTCCAGTTGAGACCTTTTTTTTTCACTAAAAATCTAGACCTAAAACAATCTGAAGCATACAAAAACCAAAACTGCTTTCTCATTTCATTGTTATTGTTTTGTTTTTTTTTTATTGTTTATATTACTTTTGGCGTTACTATCCTTTTTTGGGGATGCATTTTTTGTGTTTTTTTTATAGTTTTTTTGGTTGTTAGATAAAATAAGTTTTGGTTTTTTTTTTTTTTTGGGTCTTTGTATCTTTCTTTTAAATAAGAAGAAAAATGGTACTAGTGGTTGACAAGAAGTTTAGAGTATTTTGAAAGTGTAACAAGAAAAAAAAATTGGAAGAGAAAAATATAATAAAAATAAGACCATTTTAAGTAAGGAAAGTAGGATTTTTTATGGTAGAAATGTTAGGTCTTTTTTGCAGATCTAGGAATTTTCAAGTGTTTGTTGAAAAATCCATGTAGATAACATGAATGAGAGAGCCAAGATGAATCATTTAGATGAATTTTGGGCTCATTCTGATAACAAAGATTGATGGTCGACGGTGGCTACAGTGGTGGTTGATTTAATGACAGACCATCATTAGAACCAAAAGGGGCATTGGCTTCCCCAAAAGTTTCAAAACCCCTTTAACATATATTATATATATTATATAATAATTGTTTCATATATTTTATTAAATTAAATTAGTTTTTTCATTAAAATTGATATTTGTTATATTTAATCTAACTTTATGCATTGCAATATAAGAGAAATTAGTTATATTATTATCTATCATTTATTGTACCCATAATTATTATCTCAAACCCTTAAAACTAATAAGTTTTTCATTAATATAAAATCATACTTACATATACTTGAAAAATAAATTTAATTTTCTTCTTTTCTCAAAAAGGTTTCAATCTTCAATCAAGTGCTAAAAGTGTATTTTTTAGCTCATTGTACTTATCTTTTTTTTAATATTTTTATGACCATTTTTAATTGTTTTGTTTGATAAAACCTCAAATGAACTATGTTAATTGTTTTGATTTTTCTTTTTTCTAAAATACTCATGTTTGATACATATATGATAAATGTGGATATGAAAGTAAAAAAATCCAAGTATAAGAAAAATTTTGAAAAAAAAGAACATATCTGTGCTAAATAAATACTTGCATTTGACATTCATTTCAGATTTTAAATAACATAATAAATGTAAAAATATATATAATTTGAATTGATCTCTCAAAATCAAATATCATGATTCGTTACTAGGCCAGTCATTTGGGTTTATGAGGACCTATTGGTTTCATGTTTCTAGCTTTTTGGGTTTAATTTTGGGTTTAAAGTTTTTTTTTTTTTTTGGGTTTAATTATGGGTTTAAAGCATTTTAACTAATAAAAGATGAAGAAATTAATGGTATAATAGACTTAACGCTACGTGTAAATCACTATCATTAAGTAATCATGATTTGAACACATTTAGAAACATCTAGTTCTACATTGAACTAAATTAAAGTTGATAGCCTTAATTTATAAAACATTGAAATGTTAGATTCCTAATTGAGTATTTAGCATATATCTGTATTATATTAATAAAGTTATTATTTCATACTTTATTTTAAGATATCGACATTTTAAACTCAAATTTGATGATCACATGACACCTCAATGATATCTCATTTTCATTTTTATTTTTTGTTTATTTTTCCTTTTTTGTTTATTTTTTATTAATAAAATTATTATTTAATACATTCATTTAAGAGATTATAATTTCAAATTCAATTGGGATGTGCACGTAGTGCCACAAATGAGCTTATTTTTCTTTTTTTCCTTTCTGTGATTTTATTTTTTTTATTTTTTATGAATTTTCTTTTATTTTTTTTATTTTTATACTTTTTTATTAATTTAATTTCATGAAAAAAAAATTAAGGTAAATAAAGATGTCTCCCAAGCAACTTTATTTAACCTTTTTTTTGTATTTTTAAAATTTTTTTAATTAGATAAATTTTTTAACAAATATGTTCATTGATAAAAATGTTAAACCAATTTATATACAATGGATTGTGATTAATCTCAATTCAATAAGGGTTGATTCTTTTAAATTAGGATTGAATTAGGATAGTGCAAATTTTTTTAAGGGAAATGAGAACGAGGTGGAAGCTTGTTTATGATGTTTTGTCTTAATCCATTTCAGGGTATATAAAAATATATTTTAAATTCAATGAGATGTCTATGTGGCATTTTTTCATTCTTAAAAATTGATTGTTTATTGTTTTTCATTATTTTTAAAATTTTGTCTTTTTTCACTTTTTTTTGATTTTTTATTAAGTAAATTTTGTGAGAAAATAAAAATATTTATGTGCCATCGTATTTGACTTTTTGTTAAATTTTTTTAATTAACCAAATTTTCAAAAAAAAAAAAAAATGAATAGGAATATAAAATAAAAAAAAATTGACCCATGACAACACGCGCGTGTGCACCTAATGGTAACAATAAATACTACCATTATTATAAAATACCAAAAATGAAAAAACAATAAATAAAATATTTAATCCAAAGGCATCATCATCCTTGATATTTCCATTGCAGCGCATCAACTTTCTAGAAATTACATTACGAGCTTCTTTTGTCTCTGAGTTGCGAACCGGTTTGGCCTTTGTACTTTGAACCGTTCCGGATGAAATAAAAGGCAGTCTTTCTAAACTCAAAAACACTGCGTTCTTTGTGCCTTTGTCAAATCTGCCTACTTCTTCAGATTGATTCGCTTATCAAAAAACTTTTTTTTTTAATGAATAAAACTTTCTAGTTTCAACAGCTACAAACGTTGTCTGGAAGCAGAGAAGGGGAAAACCTGTTCCGCTTTCTTCTATAGGTAAAATACCATTGTTTCTATTCTGGGTTTTGTTTAAAATGTTTGATTTCTTTCATTCGAAGTTTAATCTTCAAAGCCTGTCGATTATTTCTTTCTTTTTTTCTTTTTTCTTTTAACTGTCATTGTTTTCCCATTGTGCTTTTCCTCCTAGATGTGCTTTTGTTTGTTCGTAATAGGCAAAATTTCTGGCTTTATTCTGGGTAAATATGTGAGCTTTATTTGGTTTAATTGTGATTGCGAAGCAAACTTTTTTCTATTATTCTTTACTTCATTATTAATTTAATTTTTATTGGTGGAAATCTTATAAATGGGTTGCTTTTTTCCCCCGGTAAATCTCGTAAATGTTTGGGTTCTTACTGTGTGACCTTCACATGTTTGTATGCGTGAAAAGGTGAATATGATTTAGAATCTCCCATGGAGCAAATCGGTCCTAGTTCTTCTTCAATTCCATGTCTTTGGGATGTTAATTTAATGTAATTTGTTACTTTTATAAGTAAATCTAATTAGAATTATTCATGAAAGCAGAGAAAAGAGGAAACCGAGATCCTAAGCTTATTATTTAATGGATACTGGAGGGAATTCATTACCTTCGGGAGCTGATGGAGTGAAGAGGAAGGTGTCCTATTTCTATGACCCGGAGGTAGGTAATTACTATTACGGGCAAGGTCACCCTATGAAGCCTCACAGAATTCGAATGACTCATGCCCTTCTAGCACACTATGGGCTGCTTCAGCATATGCAAGTGCACAAGCCCTTCCCTGCCAGAGATAGGGATCTTTGCCGCTTCCATGCTGATGACTATGTGAACTTTCTCCGCAGCATAACCCCTGAAACGCAGCAAGATCAGCTCAGGCAGCTCAAGCGCTTTAATGTTGGTGAAGATTGTCCTGTCTTTGACGGCCTTTACTCCTTCTGTCAAACATATGCTGGTGGCTCTGTAGGCGGTGCTGTCAAATTAAATCATGGTCTTGACATTGCCATTAATTGGGCTGGTGGCCTGCATCATGCAAAGAAGTGTGAGGCTTCAGGGTTTTGCTATGTCAATGATATTGTCCTTGCAATATTGGAACTTCTTAAGCAGCATCAGGTATGTTTTGATACCTTAAATTTCTTATTAGCTTTCTATCCGGCTTTTCTCCTCATGCTGCAAGGGCAATATCTAATTATTTTCTACCCGTATCGATCTTATCCAGTCCAATATGATATGTGATATGGCTTGTTTGCAATTTGTCTTACAATATTGTATTGAATGCAAATTTGATGTGTCTTTGACAACTGACAACCAGTGAAGATGGTTGTTATTGTGGGCATGAAATAATAAACGGTTGTTATACCAGGCATGAAATGATAAAAATAAATGTTTATATTTTTGACCTGAATGACTGGTTTTATTTTTCAATTGATACATTTCCTGTGTAAAGATTTATGCTTTTTGCACTTTATGTAGTATAGTTTGTCATTAATAATGCTTTTCCTTTATCTTTGTTGCAGCGTGTTCTATACGTTGATATTGATATCCACCATGGAGATGGTGTGGAGGAGGCATTTTATACTACTGATAGGGTCATGACTGTTTCATTTCATAAATTTGGAGATTATTTTCCGGGTACAGGGGATATACGTGATATTGGATATGCAAAGGGGAAATACTATTCCCTCAATGTTCCTTTGGATGATGGGATCGATGATGAGAGTTACCATTACTTGTTTAAGCCAATTATTGGTAAAGTTATGGAAGTTTTTAAGCCTGGTGCAGTGGTCCTTCAGTGTGGTGCTGACTCCCTATCTGGAGATAGGTTGGGATGTTTCAATCTTTCAATCAAGGGCCATGCAGAGTGTGTTAAATTTATGAGATCATTCAATGTTCCATTGTTGCTACTAGGTGGTGGTGGTTATACCATTCGGAATGTTGCTCGCTGTTGGTGCTATGAGGTATCTGACCCATTATAGTTTCAATCGATTAATATATACTGATTGGTTTTAGTGATTGGCTTGACCATTATTATCTAATGTTAATATACAGTAAAGGTGACTTTCAGAAAAACCTTTTATCTCCCCCCCTCCAAATCCCCCTTTTCCCCCTTCCCTCTTTTCTCTTTTTTGTGTTGTTTAAGTTGGAAGATGTCAAATCATAGTGCCTAATTGTTTTCGTTCATCTTTAATCCCTATAAAAAGCTCTATAGTTCTTGGATTTGAAGATGATAGAGCAAGAGCTAGTAATTTCATTGGAAGATATAAGACTTTTGTGTTAAATTAATTCAATAATGTCAATCCTTTCTGCTTCTCAAGTCATTTACACACTTCAGAATAACTTTTAGCATTTGCTGCAACTGGATGCTCTTCTTTTCTTAATTCTTTTTTGGTAATGCCTCTGTGTTGTATATTTCATGACACAACATTTAAGTTGCCCCCCCCCCCCCCCCCCTTACTTGGACCATTTTATAGTTGTGTTATGAAACATGGAAGAACGTTGTAATTTTCTTGTGATGGACTACTTTGTTAATAACTATGTCAAATTGAGCAGACAGGAGTTGCACTTGGAATGGAGGTTGATGACAAGATGCCTCAACATGAGTATTATGAATATTTTGGTCCAGATTATACTCTTCATGTTGCCCCTAGTAACATGGAAAACAAGAACTCACGCCAGTTACTTGAAGACATACGTAATAAGCTACTTGAGAACCTCTCAAAACTTCAACATGCACCAAGTGTCCAATTTCAAGAAAGACCACCTGACACTGAGCTTCCTGAGGTGTGTGCTGCAGTTACTTTGTTTATTTGCTAAATTTATCCAAGCTTCCTTTTTGCAACTGGCATCTATCACTGGAAATTACCACATGTTCCACTCTCTTTTTTCAATCTTTTCCATAGTTGAATGTGTTTTTTATGTGTCTATCATGTTTGGCATTGCATTTTACTGCTTAAAGCTTGCTTTTAAGGTTCTTTGATTGTTAAATAATAATCTAATAGGCAATTAAAATATATATTGATTTATGTTATCCATTTACATGAGAAGCTGTTTATGACTTTAGCCATTCACAGCTGCCTGCTTAAATAACTAAATTGTTTCATAAGATGGGTTATTTTGCTCATTTCTGATAAAACAATTAAAGAGAGGCAAGAAAAAACAACTATGTGCAATATTTCTTGTTGGCGCAGAAATTCTCTTTTTTGGCTGTTTATTCTATTGATAAATTTCCTACATTTTACTAGAAGTTACATATTAGCCTCATATCTACTTGCTCCTTATACTTGTTGCTTTTTGATTTATAATATTCAGGCTGATGAAGATCGGGATGATGGAGATGAGAGATGGGACCCAGATTCAGACATGGAGGTTGACGAGGAGCGGTATTTATCTTTCTTTTATTTTTTTTTAAAAAAAAACTTTATTGGTTTTATACCCCCAACTGTTTCTGATTGCATTCTATTTTCTTCTTTGCCATCCACTCATCACATTCATTCAGTAAGCCTATCCCAAGCAGGGTAAAGAGAGAATCAGTTGAACCTGAGACAAAAGATTTGGTATGCTTTATGCTATATAAGTCAGATTTTGTGATTGTGAGATTTAAGGCATTTATCTTGTGATTCTTTTTTTTTAAAGTGTATTTTGATGGAAAATTTTCATTCTGGTTTATGTTCTCCCAGGAGGCCCAAAAAGGAACTGCTGAGCAAGCCAGAGGATTTGACACTGTGACGGATGAAACTGTAAGTACAAAGGTGAAGTTTTGAAACACCAGCACACTTGCACTTGTATTATATGTAGAACACAACCACGTGCAAAAAATGATATCACAGCTCAGAAAAGTTGTGTTGATGCTGGTTCATGCAGGCTGTAGATGTCAGTCCGATGCCTATTGATGAACCTACTGTGAAAGTTGAGCAAGAAACATTAAACAAAGCATCGGATCAGATGTACCCAAAGCCCTAAGCAAAATCCTCCCAATTAGATTCTGGACGTATTTTCTGCGTCTGCAATTCGTCAGACATTATAGACTCCTATGTTTATCAATCAATCTAAATTTGTACAAGTAATGAAAACCTAATACTATGATTTTGCTTTATATCGTATCAAGAGTTTAAAGTTTTAATATGTCAAACTTCAAAGTTCGAACTTGAAGGTCAAAACAGTTTTAAGATTAGTAGCAGCACATAAATATAGGCAGTGGATTTTATTAGCATTCTTATTTATAGAACAATCGTAGTGAATTGATTCATTGTTGACAATTATGGTGAGTGCTTCATCGTTTTCCTTGTTACCAATACATTGTTATCGTTTATATAGAATTTAAAATGCTTTCAAGTGATGGCATTGAGCAATTTGTGGTATTGTACTGCTATATTATTTATACTATAATCTATACTATTATGCTATACAAGAATGCAAAACAAATTTAAAACTTAAAAATAGGTCCTAAGTAATATTTAATCGGCATTCACTTTATATGCTAAAGGAAATTAGTCTTCGATCTTTGTTCTAGGACAAGATTAGATCTTTTGTTTGTTCAAACAACTGCAAACATGCACTCAAGACTTTTGTCTCAAAAAAATTGGAAAACTTTCGGATGCGAATAAACCCTAATGCATATGACAGTATACTTTCATATAAATATCATAGTTTTTAGCTTTTGATGTGTTATCACATTAACAATATTCAAATATGTATCACAAAGAATCAATATTTTCTATTTGCTAAACAATATGAATATATATGGTTAAAAAATGTAGAAGCGAAATCAGATTGAGAGATTATTCAATAAAGTCTAGTTTTGACCATAGCAAGCTCCAATTTGCTTTATTATAGTTCAAGTCAAACTAAGCTTGTTTCTCTAATAAAACAAATACTACTAAATAAATTAAACATCTTATATAAACATGAGTTACAATTACATGCCCAAATAAGAAAAAGGAATTAAGTTTGAATAAAAATTTTAGTTGAATAATTGGATACAAATTACAAGTTACAACTCCATCCATTTTTATTCTTAAAAAAAACTCCATATATTTTAAATTCTTTGCATTTGTTTTTGTATATGTAATTTTTTATGATATTTTTATGGTCTTGAATAATAATTCTATATCCAATCCAATTCCCACTATAGTTAGTAGTTTGATTTGGGTTGAAATTGGATTTTATTACTCTCAAGCTGATACAACTATAAATATATATCCAATTTTCACGTCCTCCTTCACTTTCCAGTACTGTTTTTGTCACCTTTGTTAGATATTATAAGTTTCCTTACAAGTTAATTCTTATATCTCTATGGCTAGCTTTGTTTCCAATTCAACCATGAAGAAATCTCAGTCATTCAAGCTTTTGTTCCTTGTGTTTTTCCTCGCTCTTAACATCCAACAATCCCAGCAACAGCCGCCTAATCATGAGGTTGATGTTATCCCAAAGAATTATCATCAAATCAACCTCACCAATGTTACCGGACCCGAAAAGCATCGATTTTGATTGCAAAGGAGAAGGGCCATATGATGGTGTGTCTGATGGTAGAATACTCAAATGGCAAGGACCAAATCTTGGTTGGAAAGAGTTTGCCATACCTTCAGCAATGAGGTATATATAGTTAATTTCTTTAATTGTTAGTTTGTGATTTTCTTTTTTTGTGAAGTTTTATTTAAATCCGCTAAAATATTGATCAATTTCTTCATCCACAACCTTTCGATCAAATAAAGAAATTATAATAACCAAAGAGGCAAATACCTTTTGATTTATTGTTGGTTTCTTTGTTGGATATTAGGAAGAGGAAACTGTGCGATGGTCAACAAATCCCAACCTTGAACCAGTGTGTGGAAGGCCATTGGGTCTGAAATTCAACAAAGCAACATGTGACCTCTACATTGCAGATGCTTACTTCGGTCTCCTATTGGTCGGACCCAACGGCGGCGTGGCTCAAACACTTGCTACTTCAGCTGAAGGAATCCCGTTTAGATTTACAAATGGTTTAGACATTGATACCAATACCGGAATTGTCTATTTTACAGATAGTGGTCTTATCTACCAAGGAAGGTGCCTCTCTTTTGCTCCCTTATTTATCAGTTTCGTCCCTTAATTTTTTTTTTTTATAAATTATATTGATGAAAAAAAAAAAATTCCCTTTTTTTTTGTCTTAATTGAAGCAATAGTACTCAGACTACCACTTTTATTTATTTTCAAATTTTTTTTTATTATAGATTTGTAAATAAGATTTATGTTGATATTTTTAGATCAATTTGTTTTAATTGCATTTGCTGAGATAAATTGTTTGGACAAAAATATTGAGATTTATATAAGAGTTATTTTAAAATCGATTACAATTAATTTCAAATAATAAAAAAAGAAACTAATTATTTTTATGATTATGTAGATATGCTGATTTCTTAATAAGATCAATCAATGATAGAAGTGAAAGATTGCTTAAATATGATTTTTCCACTAAAAAGGTGTTTGTACCACACAAAAGACTCATGTTTCCTAACGGGGTTGCTCTAAACAAAGACATTTCCTTCCTTTTACTTGCAGAATCCATTAGAAGGAGAATTTTGAAGTTCAAGGTTGATGCTGAAGCAAATACTTATGTGCCAGAAGTGTTTGCCCAACTGCCTGGAGTTCCTGATAATATAAAAAGGAATGAAAATGGGGAATTTTGGGTGGCTGTTAACACTGAAAGATTATGGAGCATTCAAACGATGCCCCTGATCCTATTGGGATCAAATATGACCAAGAAGGAAATGTTATGAAACAATTGGACGGATACGGTGGAATAACGTTGAGTCCATTAGTGAAGTTAATGAGTTTAATGGAACGGTTAGTAAAATTAAGAAAAACAGAAATAGTAAGAAAGAAGAATATATAGTTTTGAGGCGTGAATAACACCGTCTTAAAGACAATTATGCATATAGGATACAACAGAGTCTTAAACTCTCTAAATCAGAAGTAGTGAAATTGGTCAAGCAAAAAAATTTATTTATAATAAATGAACACTCACCAATCGAACCAATTAAAAAAGTCATGATATTTTGTATAGTTATATTTTATTATTTAAATAAACTTTATTTAAAAAATCATGTTTTTCTATTTAGATATGTTTATTCATACCATCATATTTTTCACTGTTCAAACATATTTATTTAGAATCAATAATATTCTGAAATAAATAAATAATAATAATAATAATAACAACAACAACAATAATAATAATAACAATAAAAAAAGATTTAAAAAATTAAATCTATTTGTCAAACAAACCCAAGTGCCCTAGTGCCTAAGTACCCACCTTTGACTTTTAAAATTGTCTGATTCACTAGGAAAACTCCTAGTAAGCCCAAATGACTTGACTCACTCCAACACTTAGCTCAATTACTTAAATAACATAAGTGATTTCTTTTAAATCATATATAAGTGATCTTTCTACTTAATGTGGGATTCACTACATTCTAAACTAGCAATAATCCCCTACTAGTTTGGAATTTTGTGCTTAATCTTTAACCTTTCACACAAATAAATATTATGAATACAAGAAGGTATCGTTTGATTTAAACCTTCAATTAGCGTATATACCTTAGAATTCTAATAAAGTTGATGGTGTCCGTAGATTAAACCTCAACTTCTAGTGTTAAAATTGAAGATATAACACATATAATACTTATTTAATATTCTGTCAGAGGTTTATAACCGCTTTAGCACTATTATGGCCATGTGCTTATCCTTATTCATAAACATTTACAAGAAAGTTTTCAATTTTCTTGTTGAAATGGCACCACTTCTATGTTTATATAAATGGAGTTCCTTATTTATGTCCCATTGCTATAGACATTTAATTATAAATTCCAATAAGAGTTCAATCTCATCCTCCATTTACGCAATGGCTTACACAAGTATTCTAAATATTTGGAATGGGTTGACTAGTGTTTATAGACACATAACAATAACTTCTTGTTACCTATTAAACTTTGCAATTAAAGGTTACTAATTCAAAATTAGGTTCCCATTATTGGTGTTTAAAAGGAATTTTAAACCCATTCCACTTGTGGTGCTTCTTACCAAATTTCTAAGTAGCGCCTTGGTAAGAGGATCTGTTAAGTTGTTAGTAAATTTAACATATGTGATGGTAATTACCCTATTTTTTTTGTCAATTCTCTGATATAATCATGTCTTAGACTAATATGTTTAGATTTTTCATTATAAATTTCACTATAAGCTATAGATATAGTAGCTTCACTATCACAGTACAAGAAAATGGCTGTCACTGGTTGTGGCCATAACTTTATATCCATTAATAAATTTTTTAGCCATTCAGCTTCCTTGCCTGCTGCAGCTAAAACTATGAATTCAGATTTCATAGTCAAATGTGAAATGCAAGTTTGTTTCTTAGATGCCCAACTAATTGCACCACCTCTAAGGGTAAACATCCATCATGAAGTAGATCTATTGTCGCTTATACTAGTGATCCAACTTGCATATGAATATCCTTCCAAAATAGCTGGATCTCAAGAATAAAATAAGCCAAAATCTTTAGTTCTTTTAAGATAACCTCGAACCTTCCTATGGCTTTCTAATGACTTATACTAGGCTTACTTGTATATCTTGATAACTTGCAAATAACGAAAGCTATATCTGGCCTAGTACAATGCATAGCATACATAATACTTCCAATAGCACTAGCATATTCAAGTTGTGCAATTATATAACCTTGATTTTTTGTTAATTTTATACTTGTATCATATGGAGTATTGGCTTCTTTTATATTGAGATACCAAAACTTATTAAGCAGTTTCTCAATATAATGACTTTGATTAAATATGAAACCCTTATTATATCTTTTAACTTTAATTCTCAAAATGGTATCAACTTCATTTAAATCTTTCATTTTAAAATTAAAAATTAGATACCTTTTGGTTTCATTTATGCCAATCATATTAGTACTAAAAATTAGCATATCATCCACATAGAGACATATTATAATTCCATAATCTTTAGTAAATTTTAAGTAAATGCACTTATCTGCTCCATTATGTTTAAAACCATTGGCTACAATGATTGAATCAAACTTTTCATGCCATTGTTTAGGAGCTTGCTTTAGCTCATAAAAGTGACTTAATTAGTTTACAAACTTTATTCTGATTACTTGAAAGAATAAAACCTTCTAGTTGTTCCATGTATACTTCTTCCTTTAAGTCAATATTTAAAAAGGTTTTCTTAAGATCCATTTGATGCACATGTAATTTATAAATGGAAGCCAAAGCTATAAGAATTCTAATGGATGCTATTCTAGCTACTAGAGCATATGTATCAAAATAATCTATGCCTTCCTTTTGTTTAAAACCTTTTGCAACTAATCTTGCTTTAAAGGTTTGTACGGAATCATCTGTATTATATTTCTTTTTAACCACCCATTTATATCCTATAGGTTTAGAACCCGGAGGTAAATTTATCAAGACCCATGTATTATTGGACATAATTGAGTCCATTTCATCATTAATAGCTTTTTTCCAAAAAAACAACATCTCTTGAAGTCATAGTTTCATTAAATGTTTTAGGGTCATTATTTACGTTTAGTAGAATTGGTGTTTTTTTAAGCACTTTGGCTCTATTTCCTTCTACTAAGAATATTATAGAATTTGGAGAAACACAATCAGAAGACAAAAGATTTTCTTTTCTAGTTCTTTTGCTCATTCTAATTTCAATAGAATTATTACTTTCTTTTCTTTTATTTCCAGTCGTAGGAATCATTTCAATTTGTTTTTCCATATCAATTTCAGTATCACATATAAACTTATTTTCAAAAAATTTTACATGAATAGATTCAACAATAACATTAGTATTTAAATTAAGAAGTTTATATGCTTTTGAATTCTGTGCATAACTAACAAAAATACATTTAATACCTCTAGGTCCTAATTTTGATTTATGAGGATGAGGTATTTTATAAAAGGCAATGCACCCCCACACTTTAAAATAATTCAAATTTGGTTTTCTACCATGATTCTAAAGTTCATATGGTGTCTTTAAGAATTTCTTTGAAAGAATTCTATTATGGCATGCTGTTAAAAGTGCTTCTCCCAAAGATTTAGAGGTAATTTAGCATTTAATAGCATATTATTTACCATGTCTACCAAGGTTTTATTTTTCCTTTCGGCTAAACCATTTTGTTGGGGTGTATAAGGGGCTACTTTTGATAAATAATTCCATTATCTTCACAGAAAAGAGAAAATGAATCTGAAAAATATTTTCCACCCCTATCAGCTCGAAGAATTAAAAATTTTTTTTTTCTTTTTGATTTTCAATAACTAATTTATATTCTTTGAATTTATCAAAAGCTTTATCTTTTGTTCTCATTAGATACATAAAAGTATAGCGAGAACTATCATCTATAAATATTATAAAATACCTTTTTTCTCCCCTTGTTAATGAACCATTTAACTCATAAATATTAGAATATACGAGTTTTAATAATTTTGCATTTCTTTCAACTTTAGGAAAATGTTTCTTAGTCATTTTTGCTTTGACACAGATTTCACATTTAATGTCATAATTTTTTTGGTATGTTATATAACCATGCTTAGTCATATGATTCATATATTGGTAATTTAAATGTCCTAATCTAGCATGCCATAAAGAAGAAGAATGCTCAACAATATAAGTAGAAACATTATTTATTTCATCAATGCTTAGTTTAAACATACCATCATTGGAATATCCTTTTCCAATGAATACACCATTTTTGGAGACTATAACTTTATCAGACTCTAGTACAATCTTAAAGCCTTTCTTACATAATAGATTTACAGATACAAGGTTTTTTTCAATCTCAGGAACATGAAAACCTTTAAGTTAGTTTCTGTCTTTAGGTGAATTTCAATTCAACTGTTCTTTTTCCAATCACTTTGGCAAGAACATGATTTTTCATAAGGATGTTTTCTGGTCTCTTACATTCTTCATGAGTCTTGAACTGCTCTTTGTTGTTGCAAACATGAATTATTGCACTAAAATCTAGCCACCAGTTAGATGACTTATTTGCAATAGCTATATGAACTTTGATGATCATTCTAATTTGTATGTCAGCACCATTGCAACAAGTTCATTAATTTCTTACTTAACCAGATTTGCCTTACTTTCAGAACTAGAACCAATCTTAATTTTAGTATTTTTAAATTTGTAATCTTTAATCAAATGTCCTTTTTTTTCACAGTGGAAACACATTTTATTCTTGTTAAATTTGGATTTCTTAAATAAATTCTTCTTGACTTTAAAATTGTTTTGAAATTTATCAAAAGACTTGTAAGTTTTTTCAGAATTTTGTCTACTCACATGATTCATATTGGAACCTCCAAAAAAGAGTGCATCTCTTGCATGATTTTTCACTTCAATCTATATGTGAGTCTGAAATTCTTCAATAGTGAAAGTATCTATTGAATGCAGAACTTTCTTCTTATATCCATTCTAAGAATGATGGAGTTTTAACAAAATAACTCTAACTTAAAGTGAATCAGGAACCTTAATTTCTAGCTCACTTAACTTAGAAACCAGAATTTGTAACTCGTGCACTTGGTCCATGATTGGTTTATTATCAGTTATTGAAAATTCAAAGTATTTTAAAGCCAAAAACTTATTCGTACCTTTCTTTTCTTTCATGTATTTGTGTTCAAGAGTAGTCCATATCTCTTTTAGTGTTTTCATATTTTTGTATAGGTCATATAAACGGTCAGATAATGAATTTAAAATATAACCATGACAGACTAGCTCATTTTCTTCACATTTGCTTCTGGTTGCCTTAATAGCATTAGAATCTTCAATAGTTGGTTTTGGAATTGGTTCCAAATTTAGATAAAGTACGTAAAACATTTTCAATGCAGTCAACAAGAAAACCATTTTGTCTTTTCACCTAGTGTAGTTTGATCCATTAAAAAGATCGAGTCTGATTACATCTTGATTTTGAAAGTGAACCTTCATACTTGATTCCAAATCCATAGCAGCAGTTGGGACAACAGTAGATGTAGTATCCATAATTGCCTTTAAATTGTTAGTAAAATTATGAAAAACAAAAATAGTAAGAAAGAAGAAAATATGACTTTGAGGCGTAAATAACACTATTTTAAAAGTAATTATGCCTATAGGATACAATAAAGCCTTAAAACTCTCTAAATCAAAAGTAGTAAAATTGGTCAGGTAGAAAGATCTATTTATAATAAATAAACAGTTACCAATCAAGCCAATTCAAAAAGTCATGACATTTTGTATAGTCATGTTTTATTGTTTAAATAAACTTTATTTAAACAGTCATGCTTTTTTGTTTAGATATGTTTATTCATACCATCATGTTTTTCACTGTTCAAACATATTTATTCAAAATTAGTAATATTTTGAAATAAATAATAATAATAATAATAATAATAATAATAATAATAATAATAATTTAAAAAATTAAATCTATTTGTCAAACAAGCCTCAAGTGTCCAAATGCCTATCTTTGACTTTTAAAATTATCTAACCCATTAGAAAAATTTTTGGTAAGCCCAAATTTTTGCACACACTATTTGTATATGCATGATATGAGCTTTATACTCGAGTTTCATCCTTCTAGGAGAGAGTATAATACTTACATTTTTGTGAGGTTTATGCCTTCGCATGAGCTAATGAAATACTTTTGCTCAAATTGAATTACTTCTGTTTGTAGCCTATGAGTGGACTACCTTATTAGTATATCATGGATGATAGTAAGAAACAATTTGGTAACGTTTTAGATTGTGAAACATCATAACTAAGCATATAGTAAACTTAGAGAACTCAACCATAAGGTAAAGCCATGTCAATTCTTTATGTAAGACATGCCTTTGTATTGATATTGTATTTGTTGATATTTTGTTGAGATAATTTTTCTAATTTAAATTTGTAAAAATATTAAAAAAAAAGTTTTCTTCAAGGAGTTTTTTTTTTTACTTTACAAAAAAAAGTGAGATTTTGAGTTGGATTTTTTTTTTTTTTTGTATCACATGATATTGTTTCATTAGATACATACATTTATTACATATTAACACTTTTGTACAAGTATTATTTCACCTGTCCATCTATATGGACAAGATGTGAATGTAAATGTCAATCAAGGGGCAACTCTACCTTTTCTTAGTGAATCTTGTTTTTCATTATTACATTATTCCATATGATCTCTTTGATTTTGTATATAATTTTGAATATGAATTTTTTATTTTCATTAGCTAATGGATACATGTGTTTGCACATTTTTTTTCCTAAAAGTATCTTTGTATGTACATTATTTCATTTGTTTAGGGCAATTCTTGCTCTTTGTACTTTTATACATAATTGGAAATGAACCATTGCTTGGTATGCATCTAATTGTACATACATCTTTTCATCCATGTAAATATTCTTGTTTGTACATCATTTCATTTGATTGGGGGTTAGTTTTTGCTCACTTTAGGATTGCACTTAGTCTAATTGGAAATGAATTTTTGCATTTGTACATGTTTCTTTTACTATTTACAAAAATGAAATTATCTTTTACTACCCCTTTTGTGCCTATTATAATTTATTTTTTTAAAGAACCTCAACCAATGATCACCCTCAACATTGGAGGGAAAAGTTTAGGAAAGAAACCTATTTGAAAAAAAAGAAAGGAGCAAAAGATTATAAAAGTTTTAAAGATAAAGAGTAAAAAAATAAAAAAATAAAGAAGAACCACTTTTATAAAAAAAAAATAATGTCATAAATGATTTGGGGCAAAGTAATAAGAATCTTTCTGTGAGAAATAAGATGAACTAAAAAAGAAAAAAGAAAAGTAGTGAAATGATGTGGAATGGGACAAAGTGTTTTGAGTCTATTTTATCCATTTCTTTCATAACCCCTTACCATAACTTACATTACAACCCTTAAAAGTCCATTTTAATCAAATGTGAATGCTCAAATTGAATGATCATATATTAAGCTAATGCATGCTTGTAATAGAGCAATGGAATCATGATATATTCTCGTGTTTTAGAGATTGATGTATGAGAGATATCAATAATAGATGAAATAAAATATGAAAAAAATGAAAAGTAAAAAAATTAATAAAGAAAAAAGAGAGAAAAAGAATACTCCAATTGAAAACCCAAAAAGGCTGTTTGGGTAGAAAAACATCTAAGCTAAAAATTGGATGGGTAGTTAAATATATGGAAGATCAATGTAATCTGAATATCCTCCAAAATAAGGGCAAAGTTTAATGAGCTTAAAATGGTTTCAAAAGACAATGAATGAGTTTTTGAAAAAAAAATTCTGGATTAATGTTAAAAATTGTCTGAATATTCATTGTTTGGACAATGTTATACCATTTGAATACTTATCCTATTGGCATGCTTTGAATTTATTTTTTTTTTGCCTTTTTTTTTGTACCAAACTTGTTCTTATATAGATTCCCCTTATCTTCTCTCATTTTTACGTCTCTAATCAAGGAAATATATGATTGCATTTATCATGAATTGAAATGATAATGAATGAATGGTAATGTCCTTAAAAGATTCTTGTATTCCTTTGAAAAGAAATCCATAATGACATGGACACCAAAAAAAAAAAAAATGAAAAAGATGAAAAAAGCCTAAGAAGATTTGAAAAGGCAAATGGGGTGATTGAATGATAAACATGCTGATGGATTGATCGACATAACTAGTGAGTTATGACCAGATGATGGAGATAATGTGGATCAATGGATGAAATTTGCTCTAAAATTGTTAATGCTAAAAAATTAAAAAGAAAGAATATGGGATGGTAGACTCTTAAGAACCTTATTACCACAATTAATTGGAATTTCATGAGATTGATGTTAGTGACAGCTAAATTAAATGCATTGCATTTGCATTGTTGTTTGAACAATACATATATATAATTTGGTGAATATTTGAATCTTTGTTTGGTTATGAATTTGCATCATATAGAGAACATTTGAATCATGATTTAGAGTATGGTATCTACATTATTGTAAGAATCTGAATTGTTGTATATCATTTAGAAAGCATTTGCATCATTATTATGGCAATCATTTTAACTTTGATGAAAGATTGGGAATTTTCATGATAAGAAATTTTAAATTTCCTAAGGAAAGCCTTTTAAGATAAGATTGTAAATCTTCAAATGAGGAGAATATTTTATGAGGAAAATGTTTAGAATTTTAAAGTTGTGAAACCTTTCAAAGGAACATTTTCAATATTGAGAATGATTTGAAAGACTTCCAAGTGTAATCTTTAAGAATTTTCAAATGAGAATCTTTGAGTTTTAAATGAGAATTTTAAAATTTTTTTTTTCGATGTAAATCCTTAAAGTTTTTCGAATAAGAATATTTGAAAATTTGGATGAAGCCCTAAAATTTTTTAATGAGAATCTATGAAATATTTGTTAGCCTTGAATTGATCGTTATTTTGAAATGATTAAACATTAAGCTAAATAAGCTTGATCAAGATTTTGAAAAAGATTTATTTAGTACATATTCTTAAGTTTTATATTTTGGTACTAAATAGATAATATGATTTTCAAAGTTTAAACAAACCTTTCTTGGTTTCATATTTCTCAAACCAAATCTATCTTTAAAGATTATTTATTTAAGCTTAAATGAAAGTCTAATTGTTGTTTTAAAGTGAATTTATTTATTTTGGACTTAATACAATTTTAATAATATTGGTTTTGAGAAATAAATTAACTTAAAAAAGCTATTTTATAAGAATAAAGTTTTCCAACATTGAATTTGTTTTATCTTTTTGTATTAATTCACAAAGTTTTAATATTTGAATTTTATATGGTTGGAAAGCTCTTTGAGTCTACTTTCTAATGGATAAAAAAAAAAAAATAAAATCCAAGTTTTCTAGGAAAAGATTTTGAATTTTTACTAGATACTCTGCGGTTGTCAAAAAAATTACACAATAGGTAAATTTAAAATTTCACTATAATTCGTACTCAATGAATTAGGTGATGAATTTTATTTGATAGAAAGCCCTTTAAGTATAGTTTCTAAATCTTCAAACGGTTTATAATTTGGTTTTTTATAACTCAAGATATGATCAAATTAGTATGTAGAGTGCAAAATAGGAGACTACCACCCAGCATAGACAGGATTGATCCCCTCTAAAAGTGATCGATTGCTTTTTCAAGAATGCTCCCAGGATTGAAAATGTAGAAAAAGGATCAATCCCCCCACATATGAGATCGATCACCCCATTAATCAATTGATCCCTTACAAAAAAGGATCTATCGGTTAGACTGTTTTCAAGTGAAAAATGGTTCCAAAACATGAACCAATCGATCCCCTCAAGTAAGGGATCGATCGATTTTGGGTGCAAGCACACCAACAGCTACTTTTTCATGATTCCAATGGGCATTTCTTCACTTCAAGCTTCCCAATGGCTATTTCTTTAATTTTTATATAAATTGAGCACTCCAATACACTAAAAGGATTGATGAATCAAGAGAACAAAAACCAATAAGCCATATTTTCATTTTCTCAAAGAATCAAAAGTTTTTAGAGCTTCAAAGTCCATATATTTGTATTTATTGTACTTAAATTATATTTTTTATTCATTCATCATTTTTTTGTACTTAAACTTAGCAAACACTTACTCTTAGAGAGGTTGTTCAATTGTTTGTAAAATTACCTTTGATATATAAGGGTGAAAGAGAACAAGAGGTGAGGTATCCTCTTGATATTGTAAGGGTAGAGTTTGCTATCTAAGCCTTGAGAAAAGTTAGAGATTTAGGACAAGATAGGCTTGTATCTTGTAAGAAATTTTCTTCAATTAGTGGATTGAAGCCTTAATGTAGACAACCGAGAGAGAGAACGTAGTTGCCTTGTGAAGATGGATTGAACCTCTATAAATTATTGTGTTTGATTTCTCTATCCCTATCTCCTTACAATTCATTGTTGTTTATATTTGATTTTAAGATCATTAATTGTTATTGTTAGCATTATATTTTCATCAAAGGTGCTTATTGTTTTAATTTCCATTCAATTACATTGAAATCATTTGTTTGGGAAAATTTTGGAGAAATCCAATTCACCCCCCTATTGGATCACCATCTCACCTATAAAGCTAACAATATTGAATGTGAAACACTAAAATTTTTCAAATGATAATTTTTGAAATCTTGGAAATGAATCTCAAAAGTTTTTTAAATGAAACTTTTGGATATGAATCTCTAGAATTTGCTAATGTGAATCTTTGAATGTTAGATGTGAGCCATGAAATTTTGATGCGAATCCTTGAATTGAACATTGGATGTGAATCTTTTAAATAAGAATCATTAATCCTTGTGAACCTTTAGGTCATGTGAATATCTCAATTCTTGTGAATCTGAATCTTTATGGATCTTTAATTCTTGTGAATTTGAATCTTTGCGAATCTTTAATTTTTATGAATCTGAGTTCTTACAGAACTTTAAAATTCTTGAGAATCTTGTGAATCTTATGAATTTGAAAATTTTTATGAATTTGAGTTTTTGTGAACCTAAATTCTTGTGAATATAAAATTCTTATGAAACTAAAGTTTTTGTGAATCTTTGAAATCTTGAAATTTTTGAAAATCTTGAAAATCTTTGAACTTCAAAATACAAATCTTTGAATTTAATTGTGAATCCTTGAATTTCAAAATTGTGATTCTTTGAACTCAAATTGTGAATATTTGAGTTTCAATTTGTATTATGAATTTTCTAATTATTAAATTTTTTAATACTTTAAATTTTGAATATTTGAAGTTTCAGAATTTTATAGTTGCTATCAAGTCAATCCCGAACATAACAAATGGCTATGTCTTTATGCAATTCTTATTTCACATAAAACTATGCAAATAAAGACAATTGTAGATATTTTATTTTATCCAGGGTCTTTTAAAAATTTTCGTATCATTATGGGTTCTTAAATTCTTTTTTGGGCCTTGATTGTCTTATTGGGCCTTAGTTTGATTTGGATTACAAACCCAACCCAACCTTAACTTGATCCTTTTTTCTTTGTATTTTTGTCTTCACTCTTTTTATTTGGAAATTAGAAAATTCACAAAAATATAATAATAAAAAAAACAAAAAATATAAAATCCAATGATCTTGAGGATAAATCATGTTTTTGGATAAAATTGGGATTAGGTTAATCATATATTTCAAGATAAAATTATGACATTATCATTTCTAAGATAATACATAAATTTGAAGTTCAATTTCATCTAGTTTTCAATCTACTAGCTCAATCTCCCTATTTAAATAGCCTCAATTAACTAGAGAAAAGACATAGACAAGCAACAATTCAAATATACATTATGGCATCACACAAGCCAACAATTGCCTCTATTTTCATGAGCCAAATCCTATGCTAATCTCTTCACCATACACACACAGATTATGTACGTAATAAAACTAGAGAAACACAGAGTAAAATTAATAAAGCTAAGCCTAATTCCCTACAAAACCACCACTACAACACAACCTATAAACAATCACCACCCCAGTTATTTAGTACAAGCCTTCAATTATTAGGTAGATCGTGAAATCATAAACCGATACAGACTTAAAGAAACCCAGCATTCTATTCACTACCATTCCAATAATCAATAACAAAAAATCTTTCTCAACCAATAATCATTAAAATCATAAACAAATAAAATTTCACTAAACATAGCCTCCAATTTAACAAAAGAAAAAAAAAAGCAACAAGCATGCATGTGAAAAATACTAAACTTTTGAGTTTGGACAATGTTTTTGCTTGTGTTTTAGGTTTTAAGGTTTTTGGTAGAGATAAAAAATGACATTTTTTACCACCAATAGTAGCGGCATCTTAGGTGGTTGGCAGTGGCTAGTGGGATTTGGGAAATCGAAACCCACCAACGTATAGAGCAAAAGAATGTGAACAACATACCCAAATTTCAGGCAAATCAGATGGTGGAAAAGGCCAAAATGGTAGTGGAAAGGACATAACTTTAGCTTTAAATCTAGGGTGATCGACAATGATTTTACAAAATCCGAGTTCGGATCCAACATGAGAAGAGTGAGAGAAAACGACGGTGAAAATTCGGGCTCCATTGAACATTGAACGGCGACAGAGCATGGCGACTAGTGGCGATGTAAAGACTGACATTGGTAACTGGAAATCATCAGGAGAGAGAAGCAGGGAAGCTTAGTTGATTCTGAGAGATGAAAAAAAAAGGAAGAAGTGAGGGGAAAAAAACTTGGGATTTTATAATACCATCAAAACAATGTAAAACAATGTCATTTTGTTAAAGGAAAAATGTGCTAAATCGATCTAAACCAGATTAAATTAGTGAACCACCCGAATCGAACTGGCTAGACCTATTGACCAGAGTTGATTTTTTAGATTTTGGTATTTTTGAAAAATGAATTTTGCAAAAACAAACCTTATTAACATATTGGATGGTTTAAGTTTCCAATAAGTGAATTTTTTGTAAAAATTAAATTTCAAGATAAACAAAAAAGAAGTTTTAAAAAGTCTTACCTATGTATTAGAGGGCTTGTGATTTTTTTTTTTTTAGTAAAAAAAAAAGGTTTTACCAATAGATTAGAGAATTTTTTGATTTTTAAAAAAATTAATTTTCGATTAAAAAAAGAAAAAAAAGAAACAATTTTCATAAATTCCTAAAAGTGTTGCAAATAGCAATATCTATGTAAATTCTTAGATAAGAAATTTTTTCTAAATTTTACCAACATATTGAAAAATTTAGAAAAGATTTTAAACATCAAGGTTCTTAAAAATCCACTTTCTCATGAATAAGAGTTATTTAAAATTTATATGTATCTGAGAACGGAGTCTCTTTAAAGCATGACAAATAATCTCCTTGAATACTCCAGATGTGAGAAAATATTTTTAAATTATTACCATCATATTCAAGTAATTTTAACAATAATTTTTAATATTTCAATAATTAATTACTTGCTAAGGTTTTAAGGCATTTTTGATAGCACGAAATCAAATTAGTATCATCATTTGGATGGGCATTGTATGGGTGTTATAACCTTCATTACACATAATCACACTCCCTTACTTAGTCTTGATTTTGTAGATTAAAATCTACTTTTTAAAGATACGTAAGTCAAGCTTGGGACTTTTTTTTTAAGATGGGATAGATTCAATTAGGTGATCAATCGCACCTATACAAAAAAAGATTGATGACAACTCCTTAGGTCGTGTCTAACTATAAGTCCATAGATTTGTATGTTATGACATTCATAATTACAATCTCATTATAATTCCCTTGCAAAGCTTTATTTATATTTTGAAGACTTTATCATATAAGCTTCAACATTGAAATATATGTACATAAGCTCAATGATAAAGAAATAAGGCTTTTATAAGATATCAAATCTCAAAATACTACAAATATGATAATGTCTTAAACAAAATATGATTTGGCTTAATGGACAAATGCCAATAGTTGGTATTCTTGTTATTGTGTATTGTAAGTACTTGCTTACTTATTTTTATTACCAAATATTTGTACGAAATTTGTATGTGTATTTTTTTGTATTTTCATTTAATTAGAATTCGTAAACAATTTTGTAAAATATTATTATTCTTTTATAAATGAAACGTAATGTTTTGTTTATTATTTTTTTTCTATTTATGTATATTTTAAAATTTATATAATTGCTTTAAAAATACATTTAATTAAAAATAGAAAACATGACAAAAATTATAAAGAAAACATATCTAAAAATAATTGAAAAATAAGTATTTTCGACGGGTAATTTATAAAAATTGAATGAACATTATTAAAATAATATACAGACAAAAAATTTCATATGTAAATTATAAAATTTTGTAGTTAAATTATTGATGAAATTTTATAATATTGACAGAATTATATTACCGACTATACTTTAATCGATAAAAAAATTCAATAAAAAAATCCATTGGTAATATTATTACTGACATAAAATGAAGTATTATCAATAGGAATTTTCATCGATAATACCTCATTTTTTGTTAATAATACCACATTTAATGTTTTACTATAATTCAAGGATCATTTATGATATTATCCTTTATTAAATTTTGAAGGTTTGGCAGGAAAGGATACAGATAGCAAGGAAATGGAATTGCTGCGACCCCACCACTTGTATCGAATTGTTGACGACTCCAATATATTTATGTTTAAAAGCACCTAAAAAAGAAAAAGGAGTTAATATGCGATTTAACATCTAAATTATATCACTTTCACGATTTGGTATTTATAAAATAGAATTTATGATTAGGTATTTGAATTTTGTTTTCGTTAAATGTTTTACTTCACACACTAATTATCTAATGATGTGGCCTAAAAAACTAATAATACATGACATGTGGTACATTTTTATTAATTGATATTTATTATTTTAGCATTTTAACTAATGGTGTTAATCAATAATGCAAAATGCTTGACAAAAACAAGTATCTAATTATAAATTTTTTTGTAAGTACCAAATCATTAAAAGTAATATAATTCATAAGTCAAATTGCATATTAATCCAAAGAAAAACAAAGAGTAATCATATTAATATACTAATTTTAAAAAAAAAAAACCTTTAACGTTAAACAATTGATCTTGATATATATATATATATATATATATATATATATATAAACTTCTCTTCTTCAATACCTTGATCAACAGGATACCTTACCTTAACGTTTGTGTTTTATATATATATATATATAAACTTCTCTTCTTCAATACCTTGATCAACAGGATACCTTACTTTAACGCTTGTGTTTCCATACCTCTGATCAAAATGATGGAGTTACACATAAACATTATTATATTCTTGATTAAGTTCAAGTTAGGTTTTTTCTTTTTGTCCTAAAAAACTTTGGGTTGAAAGTACTTTTAACTGTTGTAAATACAATAAATTTTACTCCAACTTAGATCCTTAATAGTCTTTTTTCTTTTGAGCGTTTGTTTGGCGAGCCTCATGATTACTCGGCTCTTAAACCTTTTGGGCTTGTGTATTTTGTCATTCTTCAACCACATGAAATAATAAGTTGGAATCACGTGCTTGTCTTTGTTGTTTTCTTGGTTCTGGGATTGCACAGAAGATTTATCGTTGTTGGGATCCTATTTTTTTAATAAACTACGTAATACTCAGCATGTCACTTTTTGGGAGGGCACTATGTTTGCTTTTTTATTCCTTTCAATTATTTACGAATCCATCACTTAAGTTATTTCCTAGTTATGATGCAACTACATCTAACGAGCTCAATGAAGTTCCTACCTTACTATTGTCCTTACAGAATCTGATCTGATGATAATATACTTGCTCCTAGTCTTCATCATTCTACTCGGGTAAAAAAAACTCCTTATCATCTTAGTGATTATGATTGTTTTTTTTTTGCTATTGTTACCATGCATAAGCCTCAATCATACTGTAATGCTAGTATTGACCATCATTGGTAGTGAACGTGGTTTAGAAATTGTTGGGAATTAATCATGTAGCTATCAAGTTAAATGTGGTGGAATTTCTTTTAAAATTTTAACAATTTCGAAAACATAGAATCAAGTTTTCAAGTAATTACACAATAAAGCAACCAATCGACATTTTGTGATTTTACATACCTTGGATAGTTGCGGTGGCAATCTTAGAGAAATGACCAAGCTTGGTTGTTGTAAACTTACAGTTGTTTGTGTCCAGTCTCTAATATTAATCCACATGAATAAGGAGAAAAAACCTTCACCAAAGTAGGGTAGATGTCTAGCCGAAATTCTATACTAGTAGAATCTTCATTTGCTCTTTCCATTTTCTTTTATCTCAAAATTTCTCAATACATGAGATAAAAGATGCATAAGAATTATCTTATGAGAGAGGGCGGAATAGACCTCTTTAAATAAAGGATGTGGTCGGCTAATTCCTATCCCTAATAGGAGTTAGGCTTTTGGTCATTCTCTTTGTACTTTTAATTTATTTAAATTATTCATTTGAAGTTTTTAACCTTTTTCAGTTAAGTCCAACTTAATTTAATCTAATGTAATCTTTCACAAGCTACAATCTATATGTATGTGATCCATTAGGTTACTTAACAAGCAATCTTTAATTAATTTGAACTAAATGAATCAAACTTTATGAATTCATCATTAATTTTCTAATTAATCAATATTATATTTATAGATCATGGTTGTCATCTAATAATGAGTCATGACACCTAATTGTTAAGCAAGGTTAGCAAAGTTTGACGAATCTATTCGTACTTAGTTTCTTAGTATAATTATTATTCATTCATCACTATCTCACTTTAAACTTGAGCATGAATTAATGTCTACTCATACTGTTTAACCATATTAATTTTCTAATTAAGACATTAACTCTTTAAATAAGTTTTAAAATTATTCTAAAATCTTATTTCAATTTGGCCGAAGATTTCTTGATTTAATTTTTGTTAAGAATAATAAGATTTTCTTTCGTTCAATCAAGGTGATAAATCTTATATTGATTACTTACAAATCTTCTTATGTCTCATATTATACCTAACAATATTTGACTAAAGATCCTAAGCTCCTACTCTTTCTCCACCAACGCTAGCCTTCGGATCCGAATGCCATCCCCCATTATCTATCAACGAGATCATGCCACCACCCGTAACTACCCTACAATCATGATCAACTCTCATTATAGAAAAATGGAGATTTAGTGGTAATTTTTATCAAATGCTTCTAGCTATAGTGCTTTTATAATTTTAGTGGTGTTTTCAAACAAACACCACAAAATAATCATATAGCGGCATTTGGAAACATAAACGCCACTAAAATGTAAACTTTAGCTGTGTTTTTTATAATCAAACACACAAAATTGCAAATTTTAAAATTTGTTAGTTTAAAAATATAATTATGTAAAATTTATTTTAAAATCGAATGAATTTTTTTTGTTAAGTGACATTTGTTTAAAAATACAAATGCCACTAATTGATCAACCTAACCCTTACAAACTTGCACACCATTTTATGTCATTTAGAGGTTTTTTTTTTTTTTTAATAAAAATGCTTCCAATTTGCTGAATTTAGTGGCGTTTAAAAATACAAACGCCACTAATTTTCCCTCGAAAATTAGAAATCGACCCAGCCTCCTCTTTTCTTTTAACAATTTGTAGATTTTCCTTCATCTACCTTTCTTTGTCCTTAATTCATTTTCTCTCATCTAGCCGCCCTCTTCAGCCCTTACCCTCTCTCTATTAACTTCCCATTCATTTACCACCTGACTTTCTGATGACTAGTGGTGGTGTAGTTTTTATCGGTGGCTTCTCCTATCTTTTTTTTTTATATTTCCTTCTCTCTCTGATCCTTTTGAACTACCTTCATCTTTCTTTCTCTTACTAATTCTCTTATCTATTAAGAAGAGTATGGACTAGCCTCATTGGTTTTGGTCAATTAGAAGGTTTCAAGCCTTTTTCTTTTGTCTTTGACCTAAGAAAGCCCTACTTATATAAAGCCATAAATAATAAAAAAGAGGCTATTTAATAGAGAAATAGAAGGTGGTGGCATCAAAACTAAGAGAAAGAAGAAAAGCCAAGAAAAATTGAGAGAAAAGTAAGAAGGAAAGGTTGGTTGAATGAAATTTTATCCATGATCTGATTAAGCTAAAATTTTGTTAGTTAGTTTATAATTCAGAGTTCTACATTCTGAACGGTGAAGATCGGGTCTGAAGCTCTCTAGGAACAAATCCATTGTGTATTTATTGAGTCACCTATTTAGTGAGATTTCTCCAAGTATCTGTCTAGTTGTTGATTAGATTTAGTTTTAGCTAGAGAATAACTTTGTATATCCATTATTTGATAGTGAAGATTTTTCTAATTGTGCGTGATTTTTTTCCTCTACACTAAGAGATTTTCTATGTAAATCTAGGCGTGTTTTATTTTTTTTTTGTGTTATTGATTGTTGATTGTTATCTATTGCTCTATGTTTATTATGATATATTGTTTTTATGTTATTATGTTTATTATTTCAGGCCCAACAAGTGGTATAAAAGCTAGGATTATTTTGAGACATTGATATAAAAACAGCTTAAGACAGAAGTAAATTTTGTTTGATATCATGAAGGGTAATACAAGTTTCATGATAAAATTAATAGCATCAAATTATTCAATTTGGAAGCTTATAATGAAAAATCATTTATATTATAAAGATTTGTATGAGCTGGTATTAAGTGATTCGATTAAACTAGAAGATATTAAATATGAAAGCTGAAAGAAGTTAGGTAAAAAAATGTTGGCTACAATTAAAAAATAAGTTGATATCAATGTGTTCCATCATATAACGTAAGAGACAGACACCTACACTATTTGAAAAAAATTAATAGTATTGTATAAGAGAAAAACATGAATTAATAAAGTTATGCTTATTAAAAAGCTTACAATTTTACAGTATAAGGATGGATAATTGATTACAAAACATTTGAGTATTTTTTAAAATATATTTAATCGGATGACTACTATAAAACTTAAGATGGATGATGAAATGAAGGCATTTTTCCTTTTAGGTTCATTACCAAATAACTGGTATGCTTTAGTTGTGACTATTTTTAATTCAACTCTTGATTACAATATGACATTAGAGATGGTAAAAGATAATATGCTTAATGAAGAAGCAAGACGAAAAGATTTAGACCCTGAGAATCAAGTTCTGATCACAAAGAACAAGGGTAGAAACATTGACAGAGGTCAGAAGTTAGAAGGTCATAGTAAGTCTAAACATAGATCTAAGTTCAGAGATAAAGTGAAGTGCTTTCATTATGGTAAAGCAGGTCATATAAAGTGATACTATAAAATCTTGAAGTAAGAGTGAAAAGATAAGAAATGCAATAGTTCAGATGATGGTAACGTTGCAACAATGAATTCAAATAGTGATTCAGTTACTTTGATTTTTACACATGGTGATTATAATCACGTTAGTGATCTTGATATTAAGTGGATAGTTGACACAAGAGTAGCATATCATTATGTTTCTAAGAGGGAATTATTTATAACTTATAAAGTAAGAGATTTTAATTGCACCAAGATGAAAAATAAGAGTGTGTCATAAATTATTGAGATTGATGATATTATTATACAAACTATTATATGCTACATGTTAACTTTGAGGGATGTTAGACACATTTCAGATGAGAGAATGAACTTGCTTGCTATTAATGTTCTTAATAAGAAAAGATATAAGAGTCAATAAAAGAATAAGAAGTGAAAGTTTCTCAAAAGATTTATGATAGTTGCAAAGAAAAAACTATACTGCATAATGTATAAGATACGTATGTAATTGAATGGTAACTAGATAAATATCGTTAAGGATGATGTTTCAACAAACTTGTGGTACAAGAGGTTGGCACACATAAATGAGAAAGTAGTCTCTTATTTTTTTGACAAAAGGTATACCTTTTGATTCATGTAATCATCATTGGGTGGTAATCATCGTAAAATGTCTTTTCTTAAGAGTTCTTAGAAAAAAAAAAAAATTGATTCATTTTGACATATGTGGTCTTATTGAGGTTAAGCCATTAGGTGGTAGCAAGCATTTTATTAATTTTATTGATCATGCTTTATGTAAGACTTTGGTGTGTGTGTTGAAAAAAAAAAGTTAAGTATTACAGTATTTTTAAAAATTTCATGTCATGGTAGAAAAGATGATAGGGCTGCCTTTGATGTATATTTGGATTGATAATGGTGGATAATACATATTCAAAGACTTTGAAAAGTATTGTTCAAAGCGTGGGATTAGGCATGAGATGCATAACCTAAAACACTGTAGCATAATGGTAATGAACAACACCATTATGGAAAAAGTCAGATGTATGTTGAGGATGGCAAACTTACTAAAGCCATTTTAGGGTGAAATAGTCAACACAGCTTGTTATTTGCTTACTAGATCACTATCAATTCCTTTGAGTTTTGCCATTTCAAAAAAACTATGGACAGGAAAAGATATTTCATACTCTCACTTGAAAGTTTTCAGGTGTAAAGCATTCATGCATGTGCCAAAAAAGTAGAGGTCAAAACTTGATAGTAAAGCCACATAATGTATGTTTGTAGGATATGGTGATGAGAAATTTGACTATAAAGTATAGGATCTAGTAAAAAAATAGTAAAAAATAGAGACGTAATCTTTCATAAAAAATAAACCATAGCAAACCTCAAAAAAATGACAAGACTACATGAATTATTATTGATTATGATGTTTTAACATTGACAGAGGTTCTATAGGAAAAGCTACAAAATGGCATAAATGGGCAAGAAACAAAACTTGAGGATAATAATGAGCCAGCCACAGTTAGTGATGAATAAAATATAATCAGTTTTGAGTAGGAGGAGCAATTTTCTCTACCTAAAAGTGTTGAGTAGGGTGAACAGTCATCTCCACCAGAGAGTGTTAAGTAAGAAAAGCTACTTTCAGCATCAGGTGATATAGAGTCTCAACTTAGAAGATCTATTAGAGAGTACAAGCCATCTATCAGGTATCCAAGTTCAGATTTTATTTTAGTTACCAGTGAAAGAGAGCCATAGAGTTTTCAAGATGTGTAGACTACTTCGGATAAAAAATATTGGTTAAAAGTAATGAAAGAAAAGATAGAGTCATTATGAAAAAAATGGTATATATGATCTTGTTAAACTTTCGAAAGAAAAGAGGCCATTGAAGAATAAATGGGTGTTCAGGTTAAAAAAGGATGGTGACAAACTAGTGAGGTACAAAGCTTGATTAGTGGTGAAAGGTTTTTCGTAAAAACCAAGCATTGATTTTGATAAGATCTTCTCTCCAGTTGCGAAGATGAGTTTCATTCGAGTGGCATTAGGATTAGCGGCTAGTTTGAATTTTAAGCTTAAGCAATTTGATGTCAAGACTACATTCTTGCATGGTGACTTGCAAGAAGATATTTATATGAATCAACTTGAAGGTTTTGAAGTGAAAGAAAAATGGCACTTAGTTTGCAAACTGAAAAAAAACTTGTATGGCTTGAAACGAGCTTTGTGATAGTGGTATAAAAATTTTGATTCTTTTATGGTTAACCACAACTATAAAAGAACGATAGCAAATCCTTGTGTGTATGTTAGAAAATTCTCTAATGGTAACTTCATTAGTCTTTTATTATATGTTGATTGTATGGTTCATAGGTTGAAAGAACAATTATCTAAATTTTTTAACATGAAAAATTTAAGTTTAACAAAGTAGATTCTCGATATAGATATTATCCGAGATAAGAAAGCTAAAATGCTATGGTTGTCATAGAATAAGTATTTTAAATGGGTGCTTAGTAGATTCAACATGCAACATGCTAAACTAGTTAGCAGTCTACTTTCAAACCATTTTCATCTAAGTAAGAAATCTTATTCAATGATTAAGGAAAAACAACTAGCTATTTCTAGTATTATTTATTCTTTTGTAGTCGGTTCTTTAATGTACCTTATGATTTGTACACAACCTAATATTGCTTATACAATTGTTGTAATAAATAGATTTCTTTCTAATCTAGGAAAAGTTCACTAGGAAGCAATAAAATAGATTTTTAGATATTTGAGGGGTACCTAAAAAAAATGTGCTTAAGTTATGAAGTTTCACAACCAATTCTAAAAAGGTTTGCTGATGCTGATATGGCAGATAATCTTGATGGTAGGAAATCTACTTTAAGGTATTTGTCCACTTTTGCAAAAGGAGTTATTTTTTGGTAGTTTAAGTTGTAGAAGTGTGTTACCTTATCAACTATAGAGATTGAGTATATTGCAGCAACAAAAGCAGGTAAAGAAATACTTTGGATGAAACAATTTTTTTTTAATTGGGGTTGAATCAGAAAGGCTATGTGGTGTTTTGTAATAGTCAAAGTGCTTTAGATTTGAGTAAGAATACCATGTACCATGCTAGAATACAGACATTGATGCTAGATATCATTGGTTACGTTCGATGATTGAAAGATAGTAAATGTTATTGAAAAAAGTCTATACTGATAAGAATGTAACAGATATATTGACTAAGACACTTCCTAGGAAAAAGCTTGAGCTCTGTAGTAACTTGATCGAAATTAGTTCCTTGACCAAGGTAAATTCTAAATGACACTGCTATGGTGATGAATCTCATTTTAATGAGACTAAAGGGGAAATTGTTATAAAGACTAGGGTCTAACCCTATTGGTATTGGTCAATTAAAAGGCCTAAAGCTTTTTTTTTTTTTTTTTTGTCTTTGACCTAAGAGAGCCCTTCTTATATAGAGCCTTAAATAATAAAAATGGGGTTGTGTAATAGAGAAACAAAAAATGGTGGCACCGAAACCAAAAGATAAAAAAAAAAGCTAGGAAAAATAAAGAGAAAAGGGAGAAGGGAAAGTTGGTTGAATAGAAGTCGATCCGTGATTCGATTGAGCTAAAATTTTATCAGTAGGTTTATGATTCAGAGTTATACATTTTAAATAGTGAGGATCAAGTTTAAAGCTCTCTAAGAATAAATCCAGAATGTATTTGTTAAGTCACCTATTTGGTGAGATTTCTTCAATTGTCTCTCTAATTGTTGATTAGCTCTAGTTTTAGTTAGAGAAAAATTTTGTATATCTATTATTTGATAGTAGAGATTTTTTTGGTGGTCTGTGGTTTTACCCTCTACATTGGAGGGTTTTTCACGTAAATCTTGGAGTATTTTATTTTTTCTACGTTGTTGATTGTTGTCTATTACTGTGAGATTATTGTGATATATTACTTCAGGCCCAACATTATCTTCTTTCTCTCAAGATTGCTTTTTCAGGTAGTGATGTCTTCGGTCATTGTTTTCAATGTTTTTTCCCTTGTTTTTCTTTAAAAAAAAAGAATAAAAAACTTTTAAAGAATAATTATATTATGGATGAAGTTTAGGATGCATGTTTGATTTCATTTTTTCTTTAATTAGTATTACTTAACAAATCGGTAACAATTTTGGAATCAAGCATATCAAGTAATAGTAATAAAACTTATTACTATTACTTCAAAGGTTATTTCTTTTACTCTATCGATTTTTTGTTTACAAGCTTGTTAACTTTTAACTACAACTTCATTGGGTTTTGATTTTAAATTTTGTTTTAATCTCTGTTTTTGCAAACCCTTTAATATCATGTAAATTGATATGGAAAATAGATGATAAAAGTGAGAGTTGACAGCTGACAAGCATGTTCAGTACATTTTATTTGTTGAAAAGGTAAGTTTCAAACTCACTGATTTTTAGTTTTTATTTTACATTTTTCAAACTCAATTTTTATCCTAGGTTTTATTTTGAGCTTATCTAAAGTTGATTATTTTGGGGTTTGTTATTGTTAGAGAAAGGATATTTTTGAATTGGTGGTGATGGACCATCTAAGAATGAATGGGGCATATTGGGGATTAACAACCTTGGATCTTCTAGGGAAGCTTGATATTATTGATGCAGATGAAGTTATTTCATGGATCATGAAATGCCAACATGAATTTGGTATATTTCAAAGCTTAGTTTTTTATGTTTAATTGTTAGTATTATTAGTGTAAGTAAAAAAAAATGTCTAGATTTAAGTTAATTGAATCATAATATTAAAGAAGTTTGATTATACTTTCTTATACAAGTGGTTTTTTTGGTAATATTAGGGACAAACCACATATACTGATACTCTCATCGCTGTGCAAGTGTTGGCCCTTTTCAACAAGCTAGATGTTCTTAACATTGATAAGGTTGCTACTTGTATCTTTTTATATATTCTATTGCTGAAATTATTTGCTCTTCACTGGAGAGTTTCTATTATTCCATGATGATTATCCAATTTATGGAGTTGTTTTAAAATGATTTGCATAGCTTTAATATATAATGTTGGTAATTTCTTTGACTCATTACAATTGGCTATTTAAATGTAAACTACCTTTAGGGTCTTTATGTTTTACTTATATCTCTAAGTTAGATATTATTAGGTTGCAAAACGAAAATGGATCCTTTTCAGGGGATCTACGGGGTGGATACATTGTATATATTCTTCTTGGATCTTATGTTAGATCTGCATATATTTTGTTTTCTGATTTAGTATTTTTAGATGTAAATCCTCTTTCACCAAATTCATTTTCTTGGTTTAGTTTCAGACAGCATAGATAAGGTGTGAGCCTATGGAATCTTTGTTGTTATGTAAATGTTGGGTTTCTCTTCTGCAAGTAATACTAGCTTTAAAGTTGCCAAGAACTGGGTAGTTGAACATGATGTTAACCAAGACATAGATGAGCTGCCCTTGGTATGACATTTTTGTACCTTATAAGTAGTTTTATAAGTAGTTTTATAAATAGTTCTATGCTGACCCAAACATAAATTAATGTATTTATAGTTCTATAAGTAGTTCTTAAAGATGTTTCCTATACCAACAGATACTTATTATGTTTGTGCATTGTGCAAACAATTGATTTAGTCCTTTGTTATAAGCACACAACTTATTGTCACCAGAAGCAGTGATAATTTTAGTAATACCCTTAAAATGTATCTGAAAGCCATAAAAATACATAAATATTTCTTTTGACCGAATTTATATTGATAAATACATTAATGCATAAGAGGGTGAGTTTGTTAGGTAGGAATGTTGATTTTGTAGTTGGAAATGTGACTAGGGTTGCTTTGAAAAATGGAGGATTTGGGGTAATGGAGGTGGATGGGTATGCATTGGCACAATTTTGGAAGAGTGTTCCAATTGAAGGGTGTAGCAAGTGCCTACAAAAGGTGACAAAGGCGGTGAGAGGCTGCGTGCCAAAGGAGGAAATGAGAGGGATGAATATTAGGTGTTATTAGAGGTACTCAACCAATAAGTTTTATAATGAAGGAGGAGATGCAGTGCATCATCATGGTAAGTCTTGTTCTTAATGTGAAAATGGATTGAATTTATGTTGAAATGAAGTGTGCTTAATGTGATTGCTTTGATTTTTTTCCCCTTATTTGCAAATAAATTTTGCAAGTTTGATCTTGGCTGTAGACACTTCCTTTTATCTGAAATTTTTTTCAGAATTGAAAATAAGCTTTAACCGTAAATTGGGCCTAATTAAAAAAATATCTTTTAACTTAATTTTTGGTTTAATTTTACTTTTGTCTAAAAAAAAGTTAAAATGATGCCTGGGAGATTTTTGAGATTTAATACCAAAATCAATTCACATTAAAATGGTGTTGAAAGATTTTTTGGATTTAATCCCAAAGTCAATTCACATTAAAATGATGTTGAGAGATTTTTTAGATTTAATTCCAGAATAAATTCTTATTAAGATAAAATAAAATAAAATCATAGATTTAGTATGAATTTCTTTATAAGTATGTGATCAAAGCAAGAATAATATGAAAAAAAAAAAAAAACCCATCGTCCCATTGTCATTGTCACCAGCATCTCCCCTTTGCACGCCGCCCATTGTCCACCGAGATTTGAAAACTTCCAACATCTTGTTGACTGAAAATATGCAAGCTAAGATAGCTGATTTTGGCCTGTCTAAAGCTTTCGTGACAGAAAATGCTTCTCACATATCAACTCGTCCTGTAGGCACACGCGGACACCTTGACCCTGAATTTCACAAGTTAGGAAACCTAAATAGAAAAAGTGACATTTATAGTATTGGGATAATTCTGTTTGAGCTTATCATTGCCCAGCTAACAGTATTAAGAGGTTCAAAATACAACATTCACATACTTCAATGGGTGACTCCTGCAATTGAAAAAGGCAACGTTCAGAGCATCATTGATCCTAAGTTGAAAGGCGAATTCAACACCAATGCTGTCTGGAAAGTTGTGGAGATTTGTGGAGATAGCGATGGCATGTACACAGCCAACTTCAAACAAAAGGCCAGATATCAGTCACGTACTAGCAGAACTTAAGGATTGTTTGGCTCCAAATCAGATGGCCCCAAAAAAACCTCAAACGATGCAGACCACCAATCTAATAATAACATCCTACCACTCACCTTCAAAAGCCCATTCGGGTGGTGTTGACTCATATGCAGCTCCCAGCCCCAGGTAATCTCCAAACAATTCCTTGTTGTAATGATTGTAGACCTGATAAGCTAAGTTATTTATGCAAATTTCAGCTAAGATAATACCATGTTCATTAATAGACTTTAAATTGATATGTATGTGCGTATGTACTTTTGAAATCTTCATCCTAAAAGTGTGTGAAGGAAATGATAGAATTTGTGAAAAAAAAAAGTTTTTCAATCTTATCAAATTATTGAAGAATTTTTCATGAATTTAAATTTTTTATAAATTATATCAAATTATTAGAGAATATCATAAATCAATTTTATAAAAAATATTACTAATAAAATATTTTGTTTCGATCCTATTATATTATTGGAGGATTTACATATTAAATTAAGTTTTACCAAATTATTAGAAGATTTAATACATTTTTTAAAAATATTTTTACAAGAAAATCTCACCAAACTATTAGGATATCTACATCAAAGTAAATCTTACCAAATTATTGGATATTTTTCTAATTATTTTTTGAGTAAAATACTTTAATAAATCCGACGACGGAGCCTCTTCAGGATGTGATACTAGTCTTCATAAATATTTATAAGTGAGAGAATTATCTTAAATTACTACCAAACTATTGGGATAGTTTTAGGATTAATTTTCAAAATTAAATATTTTGATAAATTTTAAACATATCTAAGGCTTGAATAATATGAAATCAAACTAGTACCATTTTTTTATGGGCATTGTGAGCGTGTTATAACTTTTCTCACATATAACCGTACTCTCACACCTAAAATTCGATTTCGTTTATCAGAATCTATTATTTAAAGATACCTAAGTCAATTTTAAGACTCTTCTTTAAATATGATAGATTTGATTAGGTGGTCAATCACATTTAAACAAAAAAAAATTGGTGGCGACTCCTTTAAAAACTATGTCCAGTGGTAGGTCTACACATTTATACGGCATGACAGTTTGGCGACTCCACTAGAGACAATGAGAGTCAAGCCAGTAAATGATTTCTTATTATTGAAGCCTTGCCTAATAAACTTAAGATTTATCTTTTTCTTTTTCTTTCCCCTTTCTTTCTTTTTCTTGCTTATATCTTGTTTAGCAATTCATTTATTTATTTCATATATCTGTCATTCATTTACATGTGTATAATATAAGCTCTCCATCCGAGCTCTGTCCTTTAAGAGGGAGTGAAGTACCTATGCCTTTGTAAGATTTTTTATCTCCGTATGGGCCTACGAAACACTCCCACTCAAATTGAACCAATTTCATTTGTATCCTATGGTGGGTAAGGATTGTAGTGCCTTACTAGTTTGTGATAGACAATGATGTAAGATACAATTTGAAAACCTTTTAGAAGTAATCCAAACCATATATAGTTAGCTTTAAGAGCCTAACCATAGGTAGAGCCATGCATTCCCTTGTGTTAGAAAATCCTCGATAGGATACATGATGGCGCATTTATTTTGCTTGTAAATTTATATATTTTTTCTTTGCATATAAACCCTTTTTGTTGTTTTTTGTATATATTATATTGTTTTTTGTATATATTATGTTTACTAACTTTTTCTTTTATTGTGTATGCATGCATTTACATCATTAAATCATCTTTATTGCATTCATGCATCACTACATTCAATTTTATGCATAATCTGATAGGCATATAAACATCATTCTAAATTTGCACATTAATTATGAAAAATCAAGATTTGAGGATAGCTCAACACCGATATTACACTTGGGCCTAAGCTACAAAAATGGATCAAGATAATGCTAGTTGTGTTAAGAAATTAGAAAAAGCCTAAGAAAAAGATTAAAGGAGAGCTGAGTAAAATTCTTGAGGTATTGGGCAAGTTGAATAAAGGAAAAGCGGTAGAAGAAGACATTTCACATGACGTTACCGATCCTCTATATCCTCTGGGTTATGGTTTATCTCAAGGCCAATCCATTCCAAGTCTTCCATCACAACAGTTTGCATTTTTGATAGGCTATACTTATTTAGAAATACTACCTACACCCAATAAAGGGAAGTCCAAAGCTATAACAACACTACCCTAGTTGAAAAGGTAGTTGAACCTATCCAAGTTCTTAATTTGGACATCTCAAAAGAGAAATTGAAAATGGTTGAGGCTTTAGAAGGTTCAAAAGCTAATTACAAGATGAACATGCTAGATGAGAAGTTACGAGTTATTGAAAGAATAGATTTTTATGGCTCCATGGATGTTGCCAACCTTTGTTTGGTCCCAAATATTGTAATTCTTCTAAAACTTAAAGTTTAAGAGTTTAAAAAGTATAATTGTGCTAAGTATCCAATAACACATGTCACTATATACTGTCAAAAGATGGTAGCCCATGCCAGTAACAAAAATATGCTCATGCATATGTTTTAAGATAGCCTTACTGGGTCGGCTATAAGATGGTATGTCCAATTGGACCAGACTCCTATTCGAACATGACAGAACTTGATTTGCTCATTTATTAATCAGTATCGCCACATTATAAACTTTATCCCTAATTGCTTTTCTTTACAAAACATAGAGAAGAAGACAGTTAAATCCTTTAAAGAATATGCCTAATGTTGGAGGGATACAGTTGCTTAAGTTTAACTTCCTTTGATTGAGAAAAATAATTGTATTGTTCATTAACACCCTAAGAGCACCCTACTATGAGAAAATGATAAAGAACACAATAAAAAACTTTGTTGACATGGTGATATCAAAGAAGATTATTGAGAATACCATCAAGAGTGGCAAGTTTGAGGAATGAGAGGTTAGTAATACCAAGAAAGATGGGATACCTAAAAAGGAAAAAGATGAAGCCCAAACGGTTAGTTTTGAGAGGCATCAATCCAAAAGTTATGCTCTATATCCACCATATATTCATCCTATTTACTACTCAGTAGCCAATAACATTGCACAACTTTCTTACCAGCCTTATTTTCCAAATATGAACAACATTGCTCTAAGTGTTTATCAACCAACTTTTCAAGCACCTACATATGGGCCTAATCTTGTTACTACACCAATTTTAAGGGCTAATAATCAAATAAGTGTTTTAGGAAGATCCAAAGGTAATCAAGAAAGAGCTTGCATTGATCATATCCTCATAACCTATATTGAACTATTTTTAGAATTGGTCAAGAATGACTTAGTATCCCCAGTCTTTTTAGAACCATTGAAGTCACCATATCCCAAATGGTACAATGTTAATGCCATATGTGACTACTATAATGGGAATATGGGTCACTCTATAAAAACATGCTCACTTTCAAGCATAAGGTGCGAAGTTTGATTTGAGCAAGCTTGTTGAGCTTCAATGAATTAGAAAAGTTGAATATCCACAAAGGCCTTTTACCCAATCACCCAGAGGCATGATTTTGGGAAAGTTGATTGAATTGATTATCTTAGGATTTCTTGAAAATATGAATCTCTTTTATTTACTTGGATTTCATCTAATTTTTCAACATTTTAATAAAAATGACAAATTTGATGCATTTTCTTGACATTCTTCTTTTGTGTGAATCACCATTATTTACTTTTACCTTCTCATACTTTTTTTCCATATCTATTATTTGATTCCTAATAATGAATGTTTAGACAGTTATGACAATAATTCAAGATTCGATTTTAAAGACATCGTTCATGATTATTTGATTGATAGGTGGAAATTGTTGTCATTAGGATTGCTGAGTAAAGAAAAATAAATCTAATGAAGAATTTTAGAAGTGATGAACACATGATCTTTGTAATTATTTATTCACAAGTCTGCTCTTGATCAATAAATATTCTTTATTGAGAGTATTTATGTTTGAAATGACAAATGACTATCTTTCTTTTATCCTTAAAAAAAAAGTAAAATTATACTTTGCTACCCTATTTGAGCCTATTGAAAATTTTTTTTAAGAAATCCTAACCAAGGATTACCCCCACACAAGGGGCAAAGTTTGAGAAGCTTGTTTATCTTTATTGATTTCATAGGCAAAACCTTGTGGTGCTCAAATTTTTCTTGAAAAATGATGAAAAAAAAAAAGAAAAAAGAAAAGAAAGGAAGAAAAAAGAAGAAAAAAATTAATGGGGCAATATGTCAAGGTGTTTTACATGAAAAAATGATTTTTGGTTTGATAACCCTTCAAATACAATTTGGGCTAATTTTATCCATTTCTTTCTAACCCTTTACCCTAGCCTACATTATGTCCCTTGAAAGTTCATTTTGATTAAATGTGAATACTCGAATTGGAGAATCATGAATTGAAGCAAGATAGATTTTTCATTGGATTGTTTGGGACTTTGATCAAAGTGTCACTGATAGATAAATGGGATAGAGAAATGAAAATAAAAGATGTGAATAAGGTGTGTAAAAAAAATAAAAAAAGTGATAAAAAAAGGTAGACTTAAACTGAAAATTCGAAAAAGCGGATTAAGTAAAGATGAAAACTCGAAAAAAAAAAAAAAACTTCATGTAAGGATTCCAGGAATAAAGATGATGATTGGCTTAAAGATCGAAGATATTGATGGAATGTGTTTTTGAAAGAGAATTCTGTGTTAAAGTTCAAAATTGTCTAAACAATCATTATTTTGGATGTTGATATCTTATTTGAATAGTCATAATATTTTACTTTTGTTCACCTTTGATTTGTTGTTGACCATTTTTTTCGATAATAAAGACCCATTTTTCTTATTTTTTACCAAGTGTACATCCTCTGAATGAATCAACGAAATGCATCATATTTGTCATGAATTAGAATGTTGGTAAATAAATGAATGACATTGTTCGTAAAAGATTTTTTCATTCTTTTGAAAGAAATCCAAAATGAAAAAAAGTAAAATAAGCATGATAAAATTATTTAAAAAAGGTAAAAAGATGATCCAATGATGAATTCAATGATAGATTGGTTGACATGACCTGTGAGTTGAGATCAGATAAGGATAATAACATGGATTAGTTGAAAGAATTTGTTCAAAAATTATTAATACGAAAAGCTAAAAAGAAATGGTGGAGTCTAAAAAACTTTGTTACCACAATTGAAATTTCATGGCATTGATTTAGTAATGTCTGTATTACATATATTGTGTTTAAATCCTTGATAATTGCATTTGCATCCTAGATAGACATGCATAACTCATTTTCAATTTCAACTTGGTCTAGATCATTTTTCTAGTCCACTGTTCAATCTCGATCATTCATCTTCAACCTCAACTTGATCTTGGTCATTTTATCGTTATGACTCGTGATTTGACCTTGATCATTCATATTTGACTTTGACTCAGTCTTGGTCATTTTATCTTTCTAACTTGTGATTTGATTCTAGTTATTCATCTTTGACCTCACTCGATCTTGGTCGTTTTATTTTTTTGGCTTGCGGTTCGATCTCAGTCACTTATTTTCGATCTAGACTTGGTCCTGATCATCTAACCCATGGTTTAATCCTGGTCATTCATTTTCAATCTTGACTTGGTCTTGGTCACTTTATCTTTCTAACTCATAGTTTGACCTCAATCGTTCATCATTGACCTTGACTTGATCAGGGTCATTTTATCTTTTTGACTCATGGTTTGATCCCAGTCATTTATCATTGACCTCGACTCGATCTTAATCGCTTTATCTTTCTGACTCACAGTTTGATCTCGGTTATTCATATTCGACCTTGATTCAGTCTTGATCTTTTTATCTTTTTGATTAGTAGTTCGATCTCGGTTACTCATTTTCGATCTCAGTTCGATCCAAATCATCTCTTTAACCTACGGTTCAATCTCAATCATTCATCTTCGACTTCAACTCAATTTTTGGTCACTTTATCTTTCTAATTCTTTCAATTTTGTTATGAAACCTTTGGGAAACTTGGAATCTTATGAATATTCCATTCTTGCGAATCTGAAAGTCATTGTGAACCTAAAACCTTTTGCAAATCTAAAACCTTTGTGACACTTGAAATCTTATAAACCTTTCATTTTTGTGAATCTGAAAGTCTTTATGAACCTGAAACCTTTATGAATCTAGAACCTTTATGACACTTAGAATCTTGTGAACCTTTCATTCTTGCGAATTTTGAAAATCTTTGTGAATTTTTTGCGTAATTTAAAGTATTGAGATTTTTCAACTTCTGTCGTGGAACCTTACAAATCTTTAAATTTTCAAATTGTGAATCTTTGGATTTCAAGTTGAAAATTTAAACTTTATTTTTCTGACTTGTGGCTTAATCTCGATCACTCATTTTGATCTCAGCTTTATCCAAATCATCTTTCTAACCATAGTTCGACCACGGTAACCCATCTTTGACTTAGACTCGATCCAGGTCAATTTTTCAAAATTTTGGTTCAATCCCAATTGTTCAACCTTGATTCGGTCTAAGTCGATTTTTCAGACTTACAATTCATCCTGGTCATTCGATCTCGATTCCGTCCAAATTATCTTTCTAACTCGCGGTTCAATTTTGGTTACTCATTTTGATCTCCAAATCATCTTTTTAACTCGTGGTTCCATCCCGATCACCTGTTTTGATCTCGGCTCAACATCTTTCTAACTTGCAATTTAATCTTAATCACTCATTTTCGATCTCAACTTAGTCCAAATCATTTTAATTTTTTGACTCACGGTTTAGTCCCGATCATCGTCATTTCGGCACACCTCGTTCACTTTCAACTTTGATTTAGTTTGGTCATTTTTCATATTCTAATTTGACTTCGTTCGAATCATTTTTTTGAGTTTTTAAACTCGAACAAAATGGACGTCTTTTGTCTTTGCGAAATTCCTGTTTCACAAAAATTGTGCAAAGAGGGGTAACCATAGACACCCCATTTTGTCCAAAATTTTTTTCGGAATTGAAAACAAGCTTCAATAGTAAATTGGGCCCAATTGAAAAAAAATCTTTTTCTAACTTAAATTTTGGTTTAATTTTACTTTTGTCTTAAAAAAAAGTTTTCATGCAATTTGTGAAAATGATGTTGAAAGATTTTTTGGAATTTAATATCAGAGTCAATTCACATTAAATGATATTGAGAGATTTTTGGGATTTAATTCCATAATCAATTATTATTAAGATTAAATTAAATAAAATCATAGATTTAAGGAGAATTGATTTAGCATGAATTTTTTTTATCAATATGTGATCAAAGCAAAAAGTAAAGAAGAATAAAAAAAGAATAAAAAAAAAAAAACCATCGTCGCATTGCCATTGTCACCAATATTTCCCCATTGCATGCCACCCATAGTCCACCGAGATCAGAAAGCTTCCAGCATCTTCTTGATTGAAAATATGCAAGCTAAGATAGCTGATTTTGGCCTGTCTAAAGCTTTTGCGACAGAAAATGCTTCCACATAACAACTCGTCCTGTAGGCACACCTGGATACCTTGACCCTGAATTTCACAAGTTAGGAAACCTAAATAGAAAAGTGACATTTACAGTTTTGGTATAATTTTGTTTGAGCTTATCACTGGCCAACCAACAGTACTAAAAGGTTCAGAATACAACATTCACATACTTCAATGGGTGACTCCTGCAATAGAAACCAATGCCGTTTGGAAAGCTGTAGAGATAGTGATGGCACGTACACAGCCAACTTCAAACAAATGGCCAAATATCAATCATGTACTAGCAGAACTTAAGGATTGTTTGGCTTCAAATTAGATCGCCCCTAAAAAAATCAGACGATGCAGACCACCAATCTAATAATGACATCTTGTCACTCGCCTTCAAAAGCCCCTTCGGGTGGTGTTGACTCATATGCAGCTCCCAGCCCCAGGTAATCTCCAAACAATTCCTTGTTGTCATGATTGTAGACCTGATAAGGTAAGTTATTTATACAAATTTCAACTAGGATCATACCATGTTCATCTACAGACTTTAAATTGATATGTAGGTATGTATGTACTTTTGAACTCTTCATCCTAGTGTCTGAAGGAAATGATAGAATTTGTGAAAAATTTTTTTTTTTCAATCCTATTAAATTATTGAAAGATTTCTCATAAATTTAAATTTTTTATGAAATTTATTAAACTATTAAAAAATTTCATAAATCAATTTTATAAAAAATATTACTTATAAAATATTTTGTTTTGATCTTACAAAATTATTGGATGATTTATATCTTAAATTAAGTCTTACTAAATTATTAGAAGATTTAATATATTTTGTAAAAATATTTTTACAAGAAAATTTTATCAAACTATTAGAAGATCTATATCAAAGTAAATCCTAACAAATTATTGCAGAACTTTACTAATTATTTTTTTGAGTAAAAATACTTTAATAAATCCGACAACGGAGTCTCTTCAAGATGAGATACTAGTCTCCATGAATACTCGTAAGATGAGAGAATTATTTAAAATTGTTTCTAAATTATTGGGGTAATTTTAAGATTAATTTTCAATATTACATATTTTGATAATTTTTAAACATATTTGAGGCTTGGATAATGTGAAATCAAACTGATATTATCTTTTGATAAGCGTTGTAAGAATGCTATAATTTTTTTTACACATAACCATACTCTTGCACCTAAAATATAATTTCGTGAATCAAAATCTATTATTTAAAAATACCTAAGTCAATCTTATTACTTTTTTTAAATATGATAAATTCGATCAGGTGACCAATCACACTTAAACAAAAAGAATTAGTGATGACTCTCTTAATAATTATAACTAACGGTAAGTCTATGAATCTTTACGTTATGATATTGACTCTAAAATCTGCAGAGGAAAAGAACAAGTGGTGCATTGGATTCATTAAAGAGATTGATAAATTTCAACACTGGACTGATAAATATCAAGATTCCAAAGCCTTAATTCATTTCCATCAACTTTTAGATTTGAATAAGTTCTAGTCAGGTTATTGTTCATTTTAGATTATTTTATTGGATTTACCTTTTTATGAATTCTAAATTTCATTTCCCTGTTATCTTGTCTGTCCTCTGACCTGGTTGAATTGAATGTCTTCCACATTTTCCAGGGTTTTTGGAATTGCAGTCATAATAGCAATTCTCTCAGCAACATCAACATTCTTAAGTATTTGCAAATTAAACCATAATAACTTCTGTACATTTGCAATCATACGTTTTAATTACGACTGTTCAAGGCCTCCCTACATTCACATTTTCAGTAAGATTTATTACCACTGCTTTTTTGGGTAGGATCAACATTTTTAAAAGCTAATAATTTTTTTTATATAAAATGTGAATTAGCAGGAGCACAATGCAAAAGTGATATTCCCTCGCAATGCGTTCGTAGTGGATTTTGTAAGCATGCCAATTGGGATATTTATAATTTATTTATTTTGTTATATTTTATTTATTTTATTATTATATCTGTTAGTATATATTAGTATTTATATGTATAATATTATATATATTATTTTTAAAATATTATTATTTCTCTTATTTTATAGTATTATTTATAAAATATACACACACACGTGTGTTAAGCAACTGTAAACTAAAACAATGTGTTACTTTGATCTTGATAAGCATGTTTTTTATTCTTTTCAGCCCCTAACTGCGTTGAGACCTTCAGAAGACCGTTCGGAAAAGGAAGTTATTGAAATTGCTATCACCTAATTGCTCTTAAGATCATACTATGACATTGTTAGGAAGAATATAGAGGACTCTGTGCCTAAAGTAATTATACACTTCTTGGTAGGTTTTAAATTGAGTAGAGTTGCTAATTATGTTTCCTTGTGCCTTCTGCTATTTTATCCATGTGCATGGCCAAGTTCCCGATAACTATGAAATTCTGAAAAGCATTATGGTGTTCTGGCTAGGAGTACATTGTAAATTTTTCCAGCTAAATTAATTTTCATTTTTCACCTATATGAGTTTAGCAACAATGTGGCTTGACCTAAACAAGAGTTGCTGATAAGTACGTTGATTTCCATCCTCCATTATTTTAATCTAGAGAAAAGCATATATGGTGTATGCTGAACAAGGTTACTGTTTTATTATTATTATTATTATTATTATTATTATTATTATTATTATTATTATTATTATTATTATTATTATTATTATTATTATGTGGTTGATGTGTTTTAAATTATACTTGAATAGTCATGATTTACAAGATTGCATGAATGTTGTATCCAGTTTTACTTGTCCAATTAAAACATAGAGCTAGCCTGTCGGTCAAAAAGTTTGCTTGAGCTTTTAAGAGGTTATGTTTGCCACATATTTCTTATATTGAAACCTGGAACTATTGTAATTTCTTGTAAGTATAAGCTATGTAACAATTGTTTGTATTGCAATATTGCACTGTTAAACTAAAGCATTACATGGGTATTGATTTGTGTCTGTTGATAATATCTATATCCAACCGTACGTAACTATATATATGTGGACGGAGTTACACCGGAAGGAAACAACCTTACGTATACATACATACATATATATATATATATATGATGACTTTCATCTTCATCATTTCTTGTGTTAAATCGTCGATCCATCATTTCCATCCGTATTTATTTATTTTTGTGGTTTAATTTGCAGTGGGATTTTCATCGAATTGCAATCATACGTTTTAATTTACAACAGATGAAATCTAAAGTATGGGCAGTTGCATTTAACTTTTGTACATTTTATATTTTTATGCTTGCATCTCATGATTAAATTTGTCGACTAATTATAATTCTGTTCTATGTTTTTCTTTCTGTTGTATTAATAGGATAGAGTTGATTCTTTAAAACGAGGTGTCGAGTTTTTCAGGATCTGTGGGTTTGTGAAAGTTGAAGGAGATCGGTTTCTATATCTATCAAGGAACAAGGCTGACATGCAAGTACTGAACTCAGCTAGATTTGAACTGAACTCTGCAATAAACAATCTTTTTTGGGGTTACTTTAAGTTAAAAATAGATTCATATGCTGTAGAATGTAACAATCTACCAAAAGTAATGTTCTTTAATGCTTACTTTTATCAAATGACAGTGTTTTAAGCCTAAACAATAATCAATTTTTATATTTTAAATTTTTTATTATTGTATTAATACGCCATGCCCCTTTCAATATTGAAAGAATTAGAATGCTGCTGTATTGAATTTTGTATTATATGCATATTAAAACAAATAATATATTTATATGTTTAAATATATTTAATATTCAATATATGAATTTAAATTTATTTTTATTTTTTTAATAAATTTTTTATTTAATTAAGTAATAAATATTAAAAAAATAAAAAAAATAAAATTTTCAATTTAATGACGTTTTTATTGAAATACATCGTTATCATAAAAACATCATTAAATGATAAAAAATTAACAATATTTATGTCCAAAAAATTATTAAATTTAGTGATATTTTTCTCATAAATACCTTTAAATTTAAGAATATTTGTACTTATAAACGTTATTGAATTTAATAATTTTTTTTTCAAAAATACCTCTAAATTAACAACAATTTTTTTTAAAACATCACTATATATCTAACACTGATATAGCTAAAGCTTTTAAGGACGTTTTTGATAAATACTGTGTATCATTCGTCATTCAGTGACGTTTATGAACGGTGTTAAACGTGAAAAGAATAAATTGCCATTAAAGATCTATTCCCCCTTATAGTGTTTTTCATTTACAGCCTCCGTTAGCAAAAGCCACTGCCCAATCCACCACAGCCTCTCCTACACCAACAAACCACCTCTCCCATCATTAGCATAACCTTCCGTTGAGCTTACTGCCTAGAGTTGTGACTACCCAAGTAAACCACCACAAGCCTACCTAAACACCCTCAGTCGAAACACCTAGCAAGCACAGCACTCTTTTCCCAACCTCAACCACTGAGACCTTCCATCATCGAACCCATTACCTAAAATTTCCATCCACCATCAACTCTTCACACCATTGTAAACCACCAAACTTATCCTGAAAACACACTACCTCTGCCTCCCAGACTCGCCATTTTGAGCCACTAACACTAGAAACAAACTCAGTAAAATGACTCTTCGCAAACTTGAAACCTACCCATCCTTCACCATAATTACCACAGCCAAATCACCCTTCACAGCTTCACCCACAATCAACTCTCCATAACCGTTAGTTAGAAAACCAAAAACAACAAAAAGCCACATCCTTGAAGGGAACCACAGGAAAAGAAAAACAAAATTGCGAAAAATTAAAATAAAAAATAAAAGGAGGTGAGGTTTTGGTTCAAGCGGTCTTTAAAGGTTTTCGATATCCAACTTTAGAGAAAAGGAAGGTCACTGAGCGGATAAAAACATATTGAACGCTTAGGCTATTTGGAGTGGCGGAGGTATCTTTTTATAAGTTTTAGGCCAAAATTTTAGGGGTAGATCTAGGGCTTTAAGAGTCAATTTAGGAAAATCAGAGCCTAAGATGGTGACGAGGAGGTCGAGACGAAGGTATGGTGAAAATTTGGGCTGAAAAGGCAATTGGTAGGCAATAGCAAAATCGTCGAAAATAGGGTTTAAAGCATGCTGCTTGTTTGTTTGTTTTTTTTTTTTTTTTAAAGATGAAAGGAAATGAATTGAAAAAAATAAATAAATAAATAAAAGAAGAAGCAGGTTAGACCTACCTTGACCCATTCTTATAGAATGGGCTGATACTATTCAGGTCGGTGGAGAAAAGGCGGGTTGTTGTAGCTTGGACCTAGCTAGTCCAAAATCCTTGAAGATTGGATTGCATGAATATTGTGGGTGGACTTTGGATTCAAAGCCCAAAACCTTCATTTGGATATATTTCCTTCTCATTTTAGTTATTTATTTTGTTATATCCTAAATGTTTTTATGTTTGTTAACTTTGTTTTAAGAATTGTGAAAAATAATAACCGTAATAATAAATAAAGTTCATGTAGATGTATTCTTATAAATTAATTTGCTTGTGTATGGATGATTGATAAAATAAAAATGAAATTGAGTAAAAGTTAAGGATAATAATTTCACAATTTAAAGATGATTTTTTTAAAAAGTTTTTTTTTTAGACAAAAGAGGTAAATATAAAATAATATTTCTAAGTAAATGTGATTTTGGAGACCCTGTTTAGATATTGAAAGGGATACAAGTAATTATTTTTACAAGGAAATATTATTTTAATTTTAAAAAATATATATTTATGAAAAATTCTCAAGTAAAAAATATCAATTTTCTTAACTTTTGCCTAGATATTGGGAATTGAGAAAAATTTTCATGCTAAAAATTTTTATTTTTAAATATTTTATTTTAAAAAATAATGATAAAAGGAATGAAAATGAAAGATTTGAAAAGAATGAAATAAAATTGATTTTTTGCATTATGTGGTTTTTATTTATATGTGACAGTACATGCATTATATTTGTTGGTAATAAATGTTAAATAGTAAAATAAAATTTGAAAAGGATTTTTAGAAATAAAAGCTAATATTTAGAGGTAAAAATTATTATTTGGTCCTTATGTAAATATTGGATAGTTTCTTAATGATTATTCTTTATAAAGGAATATTATGCTATATTTTAAGGAATATAATGAGAATTCTAAATGGATAAATATTTTTTGAAATTTTTCCTATCTATCGAGAAATTTAGAAAATGTTTCAAAAGTAAAGATTTTCATTTTCTTCCTAAATAAAATGTTTTAAAAAGATTTTTGCAAAAAGATAAAAAAATTAAGAGAATTATTTTAAATATTAAACTTATGGTGATTTTTATCAAAGCAAAAGAATAACAAATGATCAGTTGATACCTTTTTAAAATAGACATTGTTGAGATGCTACTCATTTCCCATATATAACTATACTATCAAAATCAACTTTGTTTTCATTGACAAAAAATTACTTTTTTAATAATATGTAATTAATTTTAAGATTTTATTAAAAGGATAAACATTTTAGGTGACTAATCACTCTTAACAAAAAAAATTGATGATAACTTTTCTGATTTTGATTTAATTTTTTAAAATTTATCTAACGATCCTAAAACCGTTGACATATAAAATAACAAAAATTCAAAGTTATAGGAATAAAAAATTAATTTTATCTTTCAAAGGTACTTTTAATCTACAAACACACTTCTAATAAGTTTGCATTTCGTTTGCAAAGTCAAATTTTTTGACCTCAAAATTTTCATCCTCAAACTTTTTGACCACAAAGTTCAATATTTTCATCCTTTTTAGCATTAAGGTTGCGATGGAATTGAACTTTTCATAGAAAAATATTTTTAGACTTTAATGTTAATCAATACTTAAATCAACTCCCTTTAAGATTTTTAACTCTAATTAGCTTCAAGATTTATTAGTATTAATTAAATAAATTAAAAACAAAAGGCAATAGCAATTAAAACACAATACATAAATTTAGTAATTCATGTATTTATGTCATGTAAAAATACTAAAATTCATATATTCATATCATATTTTACTCGAAAATTATGTGTTATAATTCGTATTAACATGAAAATATAAAATATATATTTTTAGTTTTGTTAACCATATATAATTATTATTAAAATTTTAAATTGTGTTACCTTTATATCCTATTTTTATATATTATCATGTTACTTGTGTTTCAAATTGTTGAGTCTAATAATAAGTATGCTTATTATTTCTTTTTCTAGCCACGCTCTTTTTTTATTATTTTTTTTAAAAGAATTCCTCCATGCTTTTTCATATGGTTTTTAATACTGTATCAAACCAAATTTTTGTGAGAAAGGGGAATTTGCCTTTGGTTTGATTTTCTTTTTCTGAAAATTGTCCTTTTGTTTGGGTTTATTTCCTTTTTTTTTCTTTTACTAAAACTCAGTTTCATATAAAATTTTAGTACTCTTACACTATATTTGGATAAATATTAATAAAAGAAAGGAAAGGAAAGGAAAGGAAAAGAAATACTTTTAAATGAAAAGAAAATATACATGTAACTCTAGTTTGGATAATTAAAATTAATAAAAGAAAGAAAAGAAAAAAAATTTTAACAACCATTGTTTGTATAAAGAGTAAAAAAAAAAAAAGAAATGATTTATTGTAATAATTTTTTCTAATTATAACCTTTCATTGCCTATAATTTTAGAATACTCTTGACCATGATATGTTTATTATCGTGTCTGACTTCATAATTGCTGTTATATTAATGGTCTTATTTCTTTGTTTATCTGTCTATATAGCAAAATATTAACAATAATTATTATTATTGTAAAAATAAATACACTAACACTTGTATGGAAGAAAATAATATTAAAACAAAATTGAATTAGAGAATTTTGAGACATAAGGCATTTAACAATAAATCATACATACTACTACTAATAATAATACTAATATTTATTAATTACTCACGTATATTAATTATTATAATAAAAAAAATTTTAGGTCTATTCATATTTAACCATTCATTAAAATCAAATCACCAAAAAATTATTAAAAATTTTTATATTGGAAGATATATGTGAAACTTACTTGAAAAAAAAATGGCTTTAAAAAAATTACAAGAAAATTCTGCTTTGCTTAGGTTTTTTGTTTTTATTAGGGTTTTAGTATTAATAGAAAGATGAATATAATAGTCTTTTTATAAAAAAAAATTCAACTTTTCTTTCACTAGCTTTTCCTCAAAATTAAGGTATTAAAAAAATTATGTTTACAAGGGAAACCAAATGTTATTTGGTTTTCACCTCTTTCTCTTTCTTTAAATTAAAAATTTATCTAAACAAGAAGAGGAGGTTTTGTTTCCTTTACTTTTCTTTACTTTACTTTTCTTTCTTTCCCCTCCCCTTAATCCAAAGGTGTGGTTAAGAGAAATTTATTTTCCTAATGGTTTTTTTTTTTTAATCTTTTCCACTTGTTTAGAGATTAAATTTTCTCTTGTTAATAGAAAACTTATATTCGTTTTTCTAGAATAAAAAGGTTGTGAAGAATCCAATAACAAAGGTGCATGGTAATTATGTTTATATTTAGAAGTTTTTATTTTAATAAAATAGTTTTAATATAAATTAGTACTAATTTTTAGTTCCTTTCTTTAATACAATTTATGAGAATACTAATAAGTTTATAGTATTCATTGTAGACATTTTACAAAATATGACATGAAATGTTTTAAGTGGAATCCTAAAAAAAAAAATTTTTTTAGAATCATCCTCGTAAAATTTAATCTCTTTAAAATTATGGTGATAAAAGTTGTATGAATAACCACATTTCATGATGGTAACATCATCGTAATAAAATTCAACTTGAATTTTGAATGTATAATAATTAAACCAGGATTCGATAGGCGATAAAAAATTCAGATCAATAATCACATAAACAAACCAATTAAAACACTGTCACTTGTAATTTTTTTTTAATCAACCAATGGATTAAAAGTAGCATGGCCTTCCACAGATGAAACACGTGAGACGTCTTAGATGTTTGCATATGTATTATGTTGAATGTAGAATATTAAATTTCCTTGACCGTTTCATAAAGTCGGTTCTCGATTAGTGAGAGATTTCATTCATTTTCTAGAACATTAATAACTTCGGTATTTAAGGGATTTAATCACTTTTAATTACACTTTGTCAATTAATTTTTATAATAACTATGTTACTCCTTTGTTTTCAGATTGAATGTTCATTTTCACTCTTTTCCTTTTATCAAACAAAACCAGCTTTGATCATTATTTAATATAATTTTATTTGTAATTAAAATTTTAAAAATAAAAATTGAAAAATATTTAATTAACTCAAACCTTTGAAATCTTATTTTTGATATTTTAATTGCACATGATATCGTAAAAAAGATACGGTCAAAGATCTAAAAAAATGCAAATTAAGTGAACATTCAAATTGAAAACAGAGGGAGTAAATAAAAAAGCAATGGGAAGGATATGAACATCTTGTTCATTTGGGTATTACTTTTGAAAGCTGATCAGCTCTCACTAAAACGTTAATAATATCTCCCAATTATTTTTTATCTAAAATTATAATAATTTAATTTTTATTATTAGAATTAAAAATTTAACATTATACAAACAGACTATATATATATATATATTTATTTATTTATTTATATATGCCTGTCAGTCACAGTTTAGGTTACAAGAAATAAGGAAACCATGATAAGAGCATGCAGTACAAAAGTTTGTCTTCGTTTATGTACTGCAAGAACAAATCTTAACTATAAATTTATGGAAGCTGGCCTAGAAAAAGAAAAATTAAACATGCATCTAAGCATTATCGCCTCCAACTGCTGAATTCTCTCTCAAGTTTCTGTCTCTCTGATCTGCCAATTAAATTCGATTTTCTTTTTTTTTTTTTTTTTGTGTGTGTTCTTACTAACGAATGAAGAAATTCTTTCATGTCTTTCTCTTCACTGAGTTATTAATTTCTGAATTATTTAATTTCTTTCTTTTTTTTATTTTTCACTATTTGAGATATCACTCATATCTAGGGATGTAAATGATACATTAGTATTCGCAAGCTACTCGAGTTCGATTCGAAAAAAACTCAAATTCGGTTCGATTATTGTCGAGTCGAGCTCGAGCTCGAGTAGCTCGACTTATCGATCGAGCCGAATTCGAGTATTCTTATATCTGACTCAAGTAGCTCGCGAGCCTAATCGAGCTTTTATATTTAAATATATTTTTATTATTTTAATTAATAAAATATTTCGAGTCCGAGTTCGAGTTCGAATTTGAGTATAAATAATCGAACTCTTGTCGAGTATACGAATCGAGCTTATTTTTACATATTAATCGAGCTTAATCGAGCGAGCTCGAGTAGCTCGAATTCAATCACGAATCGAGTTCGAACTTGAAAAATAAAACTCGATCGAGCTCGAACTGAGTATCGAGTCTCGAGTTATGAGTCGAGCTCGAGCTCGAACTTTTTACTATTCGGCTCGGCTCGGTTCGTTTACACCCCTACTCATATCGAGTTGAGTTTAATCATTTGATTATATACCTTTATTATTTGATCATGTCTCTTCACTGTTATTAATTTCTAATTATTTAATCTTATTCTATGCAAACTAAAGTTGTAACTCATATAATTAATCAAAATCTCTTGAGGTAATAGCATTTGACTTCTTTCGTTTTTACTTTTTTTTTTTTTTTTCCTCAACCTAGAGCTTCATTTGTACCAAAAACAAATCTTAAAAATTGTAATAAATTTTCACACATAACGAATTATATGTTTGGTAGCTTGTGATTTTTTTCGTATCCTCAAGTTGCATCTATAGCGTCTTCAGGTGGTTTTCCTTTCTCTTTATCTTTTCTCTATGCAAGTGGGTTTTCTTTGATTTCTACAAAGATTATTTCTTTAGATATTAAAGGTATTAGGGGAATGAGAAAAAAGGGCTTTCAAGCACATTATTAGGAAAGAAAAACGAATCATTATCTTTATTCAAGAAACCAATTCGCAGGAATTTCAGAAAAGATAATCAACCAGCTTTGGGAAAGAAATGGAATCAAGTTTGTGCATAGTGATGCTTGCGGATCCGCAGGAGGTTTAATATGCATGTGGTCGGACGGTGAATTTTCACTTATCTCTTCGGTCATGAGAGAATGATTCATCTGGATGAGAGGTAATTTTATGAATTGCTTTAGCAAGTTTAATCTGATCAATGTATACCCCCCGAATGATGTTCTAGATAATTGAGTGAGTTGAAGTCTAATAATGAAGAATTTTGGTGCTTTGGAGGAGATTTTAATGCTGTCTCGAATGAGGACGAATGGGTTGGTGTTTATGATATAACCAAATCCACAAATGATTTAGCTACTTTTGTGCAAGTTACAGAATTAGTCGATTTGCCATTAGTTGGTAGGAGATTCACCTGGTATCGGAGAGGCGGTCCTACTGCAATGAGCAAACTAGACAGCTTCCTCATTTTGCCGAATTGATTATCCATTTTTCTACTATCAACCAATGGTGTTTGGATGGATCTATTTCAAATCATGTTGCTATTATCTTAGGCGGGGATTCAAATAATGCTCTGATAGCAGAATTGCGGCTGTAAAATTGCGGTAGCGCTGCCTTCTGCCACCGTTAATAGATAAAAAACGGTGGAAAAATTTATTCACAGTAAAAACGGAAAGTAACGGTCGTAAAATAACAGTGTAACGGGTAATAGTGATAATAACGGATCGTTATTGTCGCTATTCCGTTTTTCTACTCACGGATCTAATAGTTCTAACAAAAAAATAAAATTTTAAGCCCGCAAAATAAAACAACAAACTTGCAAAAGTAAAAATAAAAGTCAAATCAAAAAATAAAGCTCACAAGTCATAATCTCAGATCTTTATCATCAAAAAAAATTTTAAAACGAGTTAGAAAACAGATCAATTATTTCAAGTTTCAACTTTCAACCATTCAAACGGCATTTTCGGCATTCAAATTCAAATCAACCTCAAGTTTTTAATCAACATTCAAGATCAAACAAGGTAAGAAAAAAAAGTTAAATTACCTTTTTTTTTGTAAAATTTTTGTAAAATGATTTGTTGTATCTTGTGAGAGTTTAAAAAATGAACGAGATATCTGTAGATACTAGGCAAGTCAGCAAGTGATAGTGATAAAGAGATGTGAGAGAAAATGAGAGATGAAAAAAAAAAAGAAAAAATTTTTAGAAAGCCAGAAAATGAAAAATACAAGACGAAGAAGAAGATGAACAGAGAAAGTGTGCGTTTCTAGAAGGGTTTCGATTTGCTAGAATGAATTAAACAAATTTGATATATTAGGCACGTGGAAAGATTGGATGGGGTGGGGAGGATTGGGTGTGGTGGGGCGTTGGGGGGAAGGTGAGGAGGGATTGGGTGTGGTAGGATGTTGGGGGGAAAGGTGGAGAGGGATTGATGGGGGTAAGGAGGGATTGGGTGTGGTAGGGTGTTTGGAGGGTGGGATTGAATTTTTTTTATTTAATTTTATAATTAATTTTTGAAAAATTTTTAGATGAAATTTAATTAGTGGTTTTGAAAATTTATAATTAATATAATATATAGATATTTTAAATGAAAAATTTTGATAAATTTTTTTGTATAAGTTAGATGAAAAATAATTAAAATTAAATATTATATTTTGATTGTGTTATATATTAATTTATAATTTTGTATATGAATTTTAATTTTTTTTGTTGTTTTGATATTTATATTATTGTCAATTCTTTTTGATATTATATTAATTCTTGTTATTTTTGTGTAATTATTGAAGATTGTGTTTATTATATAATTATTAAAAGTTGTTTGTGATAAAAAAAAATTTTATATCAATTAGTGTATCAAAAAAATTAAGTAACTTAACAAATTTAGCATTTTATAATCTATTACTCTTATTAAGATTAAAAACTAGAAAATAAAAAATATAGGTTTGAAAATTTTATTAAAATATAAGTTTGAAAACTTTTAATTTTTGAAAATTTTTTAAGATAAAATCTAATTAGAGGGATTGAAGATTTATAATTAAAAAAAATAAGAGAGTAATAATTTAATATGATATACATAGAGATTGTAGATGAAAATTATTGATAAATTTTTTATATAAGTTAGACAAAAATTAATTAAAATTACATATTATATTTTGATTGTGCTAGATATTAATTTATAATTTTGTATATGAAATTTAATAATTTTTTTTGTTGTTTTGATATTTATATTGTTGTCAATTCTTTTGATATTAGATTAATTCTTATTATTTTGTGTAATTATTGAAGATTGTATTTATTATATAATTATTTGAAGTTATTTGTGATAAAAAAATTAATATCAATTAGTGCATCAAAAAGATTAAGTTATTTAATAATATTCTTAAGATTAAAAACTAAAAATTAAAAAATTTAACGTAAAATCAATTTTTAATGATGTAATAAGTAATATTAATATTTTTAAATATAAGTTTATTTTGTTTTTATACAAAATAGTAAGTATGCCACCACGTGAAGAGTTCCCGAGTAAAAGAGTAGAGGGCGCACCAAGTGATGATATAGGTTGGCATTTTGGAACACCTGTGTCAAATACAAGAGGAAATGTTTTATGTAAACTTTGTGATAAAATTGTAAAAGGAGAAATAACACGTTTCAAAGAACACATTGCTCATAAAACTGGCAATGTTGCACCATGCCCCAATGTTATTGGTATGTTATGTTTTTTTAATTTTTTTGAAAATATTATTGTTAATTTCTTAATAAAAATTATAAAATTACATAAGCATGTGCAACTAATTTTCTCTTTTTTTTAAACTATATTATTAATAGGTATAGTAAAAGAAAGTATGATGAAACTCCTTCAAGAAAGCAAATAAAAAAAAGCTGACAACAAAAGAAGAAAAAATGAATATTTATCACTATTAAGAGGGGAAGATGATTATGAAGGATTTATTGATGAAGACATTGCTACTAGACAAGCCGTGCGAGATAGTATCCAATCACAACATGAATGGCACAGAAGACAAAAATTCAGACAAAGAACTAGTGGTTGAAGTAACATATATGAAGAAAGACAAAGGTTTCATGGTTTAGTTGCTGAATATTTTGAAGAAAGAACAAGGAAATCAACTCCAAATGAGTCTGAATTTTCATTAAGGGGAGTTGTTCCTGAATTGGTTAGAAGTAAAAGTTCAAGACAACCAAAAGTAAGTGATTCATTTCTAAAGACATTAAGAAGAAAAATGGGTGAATCAGTATCAAAATTTTTTATATATGATCGACTTTTTTTTCAATTAGCAAATTCTCCATGGTTGCATAATTTAATTTCTGTGGCAGCAGAAGTTGGCCAACATGTAAGACTTCCAACACCTTATAAGGTTTCAGATGTGTATTTAGAGTCTGAGTATCAACAAGTTCATGAATGGGTTAATGAATTAAAAGCTTATTGGAATGAATTGGGTGTCACTTTGATGTGTGATGGTTGGACCAATAGTTTGAATCAAATGCATATCATTAATTTTCTTGTTTACTGTAGTAAAGGGACTATTTTTTGGAAATTTGTAGATGTTTCAAGTGTTCGTAGTAGAGATACAAACTTTTACTACAGATTATTAGATGAAGTTGTGGAAAAAATTGAAGAAAAATACATTGTTCAAATAGTCACTGATAACGAGGCAGCACTCAAGGTCGCAGGAAAAAGACTAATGGAGAAGAGAAAACATTTGTATTGGACAGCATGTTCAGCTCATTGTTTGGACTTATGCCTTGAAGATATTGGGAGGAAAAAAAATGTGGCAAAGATTTTGGATGATGCAAAGAAAGTGACTTGTTTTATATACAATCACATTTGGACTGTTAATTTGATGAAGAAATATACACAAGGGAAGCAAATACTTCATCCTGCTCTTACCCGATTTGCCACTCATTTCATACAATTAGAAGAAATAATGAGGCAAAAGCAAAGTTTGAGAGAGATGTTCAATTCAAAGGTTAGTACTTAGTAATTAGTACAATTATTTAAATCTAGCATCTTTTTATGATATTATTGTTTTAAAATATTAATTTAAAATATATTACTCTAGAAATTTATTGATGAATATATAGGAATTTAAAGATTCAAAATGGGGACAACAAAAATCAGGACCTGCTTATGAAGTCAAAAAAATCATTTTGGGAAAAGATTTTTAGAAAAAAGCATGTGATATAATAAAAGTTTATGAGCCTTTGGTAAAAGTGTTGCGCCTTGTGGATGGTGATGAAAAACCAACAATGGGCTTTATTTACGAGGCTGTGGATAGAGCTAAACAAGCAATTCAACAAACTTGTCGTTATTCTGCTGAATATGAAAAGATTATTGACAATAGATGGAGTTTCATGCACTCTGACTTGCATTCAGCTGGTGAGTAAACCAAGAATATAGATGGTATTTAATAAAAATGTTTATTTTTTATACTTAAATTGCTTATATATTTATTTTTTATTACTTTAATATAATATTGTTATAAATTATGTTTAGGTTACTATCTAAATCCACAATTTCAATTTGGAGTGGAACATTCTGCAAATGTATTTAAGGAAACATTAGAAGGTATAAAAGCAGTTATTAAAAGATTAGAACCTTCGATAGATACTCAAATCAGAATGATTAATCAGGTTAGTATTTAATACTATTTTATAACTTTGACATTTGTTTTATGTATTAAAAATTAAATTATTTTTTATTTATTCATTTATTATTGTATTTTTAATCGATGTAGTTGTTATTATTTCGAGACAAGCATGAAACATTTGGTAGTCCACAAGCACAAAGAGCTTGGAAGCAAATGAATCCAGGTAAATAGTAAGTTAAATAATTATAATTTATTTATATTATTTAATTGTATAGTCCATTGAAATTTAATTTAAATAATTTTATACAGCTGGGTGATGGATGATATATGACACTTGTGTTCCTGAATTACAAAAACTAGCAATCAAAGTGCTTAGTCAAACAACATCTGCATCAAATTGTGAACGTAATTGGAGCACATTTAGCTATATTCACACCAAAGCAAGAAACAGATTGAAGTTTGAAAGACTCCAGAAACTTGTATATACCTATTATAATATGAGGTTGAGGATGAGACATCAAAAAAGAATGAGAAATAAATAATAGTTTTAATCCTATTAGCCTTGACCATATTTTTGAAAATGATGATCCACTAACAGAATGGCTACAAGAGAAAAAAAATCCTCTATTAGATGGTTAAAACTCTGATTGATTGCCTGCAGATAATTCTGATAATGAAATGAATATTGAACGATCACGTCAATCTCAAGAAAAGAATGTGTCTCATTCAAGTTCAAGTCTAACACCAAGTCAGAGTGATGATGGTGGTGGTTTAAGTCCAAATGATGATGGTGATGGAGATGGTGATGGTGATGGTGCAAATTTTGGTGATAATATGGATGCAAATAGACCTTACAGCCCACATGGAAGAGAATTTGGGCTTGCTGCTACTGGTGGACTTTTTATTAATATGGCAGAATACAGAAGAAATCCATTTGCTGAATCTAATGAGGGTCAAAGTGCACGTACAGCTCGATCAAAAAGAAAAGCAAAAAAGCACCATTATGAAATTTCTAGAGGTTCTTCATCTTCAGGTGAGAGACCAAATTCTAGTAACTTTGAGTATAGTGAATCATCTGCTAGTACTCAAAGACATTACTATCCACTAGAACAACATAATTTTCAACCTCCTCATGGTTATCCACCTCCATATGGTTATTATCCACCTAAAATGTATCCTCCACCTCCTCAAATATATCTTCCACCTCAAATGTATTAGTTACCACAAATGTACCCTCCACCACAAATGTATCATCCTCAAATATATCTTCCACCTCAAATGTATCAAGAACAAAGGTCTCAGGGATAGAGATGGAGTCAACTTGGCTCTCAAAGTGAAGATAGAGAATCTGATCCTCCTCGTCATTCTACCATGTGGTAAATTTGAAATATGTATCAATAATTGTAGTTGATGGAATTTGAATTTATTATATTTTTAAGTTTGTAATTTTATTAAATTAAATGCTTGGTATTTAACATATTATGTTTTGTTAATATTTGATTTGTCTAGAATTAATATTGAATATGAACTTGGCCAAGAAAAATTTTATGGATAAACCGAATATGAATGCTTTTTATAATTTAAATAAAATTATGAATAATTTTTTTAGAAAATAAAAAACATAGAGTGTCATAAACTATTTTTAAAATCATTGAATAAGAGTTTTTATAATTATAATTATAATTATTACATTTTATAATAAATTGTGTAAAAAAAAAATTTCACGATCGTGATGACCGCTGTGACCGTAATTATCTCCATTATATCCGAAAACGCTACAAATGTTACGCGACCGAAAACGTGAACGTGACTGCTATTTAAATCCCTGATCTTAGGTATTAATGTTGTGGATTTGGGGCTCGAAACCTTTTAAGGTTTCCAATCATTGGCTTCTCGATAGTAAATTCCATCATCTTATGGAGGAAATTGAAAATCCTATAAAGTAAGTGGCTTTGCAAGATTCAGGCTTCTTCAAAAAATGAAAATGCTTAAAAGGGATACTAGGATATGAAATGTCTATGCAAATGGGGGCATGATAGCTTCCATTGATTCTTTAAATAAGGAGATTTCTGCATTAGGGACAGAACATGAAAGGCACCCTTCTAATGATAACATTAGCCCCATTATCATCTTCAAGAAAAAAAAGTTCTTACACCTTCAAAGCATTAAAGAGAAAACATTGAGGCAAAAATCAGGATTGGAGTGCACTCAAGAAGGAGACAAAAATACAAAGTATTTTCATTGTATCGCAAACTACCAATGAAGAAATAACATCCTGATCTCATATTTCTTTTCAAGGCAAACTTCTTAGTACTCCTAAAGAAATAAGGCAAGCTGTGGAATGTCATTTTCAGGGACAATTCAAGAAGTCCATTGACCCAATGTTCGTTTTCTCAGATTTGGAACCTAATAAGTTGTCAACAGCGGAGGCACAACAACTTGAACAACCATTTACAGAGGAGGAAGAGCGGGTGGCTGTTAAGGATTGCGATGAAGACAAGGCTTCGGGCTCTGTCGGATTCAATTTTAACTTCATTAAGAGTAAGTGGAATTTAATTCCGATATTTATAGAATTTCTATATGTCATAATAGTTTTGAAAATCCCTTAATGAAAATTTTTTAAATGTTTTAAAATAAGGAGAGTCACTATTAATATTTTTTTATTAGTGTGATTGGTTATATAAAAAGTTTATCTTTTTAATAAAATAATAAAACTAGTTTAAAATTTATTAAAGAAACAATTTTGGTCAATGAAAACAGAGAGTTGGGTTAGAGAGACAATTATGTATAGGGAAAGATTAGCTGTGTCATAGCATTTTAAAAAAATTGGTACTAATATATCATATGTTATTCATACTATTGATAAAAATTATCTTAATTTTAATATTTAAAAATGATTCCATCAAATTTTATTCTTTTATTAAAATCTTTATTTCTTTATTTTAAACTTTTTATTCAAGAATAAGATGAAAATTCTTAGTTTCAAAATATTTTCTAAATTTTCAATATTTAGGCAGAATTTCAAAAAATATTTCTTTACATGAGACTTTCATAATAATCCCAAAAAATTTTGCATAATATTTTTTTATAAAAAATAATTATTAAGAAATCTTTAAATATCTAGATAGGATCTCAATAATTATTTTTACTTCAGAATATTAGTTTTTTTTTCAAACAAAATATTTTATTTAGGAATAAAATAAAAATCTTTAGTATAGAAACTTTTTCTAATTTTTCAATATCTAGGTAAAATTTCGAAAAATATTTCATTACTTGGAGACTCTCATACTAATCCGTTGAAAATTTCACATCAAATTCTTTTATAAAAAATAATTATTAAAAAACCTTCTAATATCTAGACAGAGTTTGACCATTATTTATAAAAACTAATCTTCAAAATTATCATATACAAATTTGCACATTTTTAGGGCATAATGCAACAAGAGTCAAATAAATTATGCAAATATAAACAATTAACTAATTTGACATATCTCATGAATTTAATCTTATTATTTTTTATCATTATCTTCTCTTTGAAAGAAAAGCATGGTTGAAAGAAATTTTAGTTATCTTTATTTATTTTGTGAAGAAAATTTTCCTTTAATTCTCTAATATCTAGGAGAAATTTGAGAAAATTAATTCTCTAAAATATTATTTAAATATCCTCCAATATCTAGGTAAGATTTTTAAAATTATTTTTACTTAAAGGTATCATTTTATTCTTGTTTCAAAAAATCTCCTCTTTAAAGAAAATTATTTAAATCATAAAATTATTATCTTCCGCTTTTTACTCAAATTGCATTTTTATTTTGTCAATCATCCACAAACAAATTAGTTTTCCAAAAGTATATCTACATACATTTTATTTATCATTATGATTAATATTTCTCACAATTTCTGAAGCAACATTAATAAACATAAAAAATATCAAAGACATAATAAAATAAATATCCAAAAGGAGATGGAAATATACTCAAATAGAGTTTTAATAATGGAGCTCAAAATTCAAAATCCACTAAGCCTAAAGAACAAAATTACTACACTGAAAAGTGATATGGGCCTTGTCTAAAAAAGAGTCTAGCAGTCAAATGGGCTTGGGTCAAGTTGGGTTTTGAACAAGTTATGGGTTATAATCATGGTCAAATTGACAGGTTGACCTAATCACTTCTCTCTCTCTCTCTCTCTCTTTTTACATTATAAAAACTAAAGGTTTTTTGTTTTTTTTTTTGCATCATTTCATTCCTTCTTCTTCTTCTTAAAAAAAAAAAACATTTTCTCTTCCAACAACAGCCCGTTGCCTCCCTTAACCAAGTTTCCACGGTTGGCCATTTCTTTTGTGGTAGGTGCCCTGTCGTCCATTATCAACTGGTGTTTTTCCAACCCAAAATTACTTTAAATTCTCTTTTCAATCTCTTCACCATGGATCCAAACTCAAATTCCTCAAAATTAACCCTTAAAGTCTTAGATCTAAATGAATAATCTGAAATTTCAAGTGGCCAAAAATCTATCTTTCATCGTCCGATCACTTTGTATTTTTAATATGTTGTTTCTCTCATCTCATCCTTCTTTTTGACTAGCTTAGATCATCCAAAATCCCCCTATCATCACTCATTGCCATCGAATCCTTATCGTTAATGTTGTAAGCCACCATTTACTACACCATGACCTTAGAACACCCTATTTTCCTTCTTTTTTAAAAGACCCAAATCGTATCAATATAGAAACACCATAAAAGCTCAAATCTCTTATACCCATAATACCTCTGTTCTTTGGCCCTTTTTTTTAAAAAATTTTCAGTGATGTTTCTCCCCATAAGGGGATGTGATTGTTTTTATGTGTTTTTTTATTTATTGTGCTTTTTTCGAATGAGGTTGGCAGGCATGATGGGTGGTGGTTATTTGGTAGCTTATGGATGCCGTGGATTATGTGTGTTGGTTATGTAAGAATCAATGGTGGATAAGCTTAGAAAGTAAAGATTTCAAGTTTTGATGGACAAATTTGGCAATAGAGTTGGTTGATGGTTTTGGTCTATAAAGAGTTTTTTTTTTTTTTGCTATGTGTTTTACTTCTTAGCTAAGAATCCCCTATTCCCATGGTGAGTAATTTAAGTAAAAAAAAAAGTAAAAAAAGCATGATCTTAAAATCATATGGGAAAAGATATGGCAAGTAGCCAAACCCATCATTATTTTTTATTTTTATTTTTTTTAATTTTTTAATAAGATAATAATAAAATATATATGTATAAAAAATTGAACCCAATTTAAATCCATTTCGATCAACTTGGACAAAATTAGGTGTCAATAGTTATCTTTCTTTACACATTACTAAAAATTATGAATAATGTAAAAACAAAAGACAATAATTTTGTCTGAGCGAACCAATTGACCTTAATAATTCAAACAAATATTATCAAACACAAACCGTATCAATCACGTGAAAGACTCATAACCACACTAAACCTACATTTAATAAATTAAAGTTTTTCTTTTTTAACCAACTATAATAAACTTATAGATTAATTCAAAAACTCTTCATACCAGAGATTTTATAGCTTTGAGAAAATAAATTTAAAAACTCTTTTCATTAGAGGCTACACAGTTTTAAGAAAATAGTTCTAGAAACTCATTTCATCAGAGGCTCTGCAACTTTAAAATAAAATAAGATGATTTAAAAATTATACCAGAGGTCTTATAAATCTTGATGTTAAAATATATTTAACTCAAAAAACTTATGAATTTTACTCAAAGGATTTAAAAACTATGCCCGAAGGTTTTATAAGTCTCGACATTTATGAATGCTCCTCTACACATAAGCTTCACAACTTTTGAAACTTAAAACATTATGCCCAGAGAACATATGAATCTTGCTTGAAGAAATTTTAAATTTATACTCGGATATCATATAAATCTTGACACTTAAATGCTCTTCTAAGAAAAAGCTCCATAACTTTAAAATTCTCATTAAAACAAAGGCTCAACAACTTTAAAAATTTATAAATTATATCTACAGGTCTTAACAACAAATTTGTCTTCTTAATGCTTGGAAGTCTTGAGGATGAATGTCTCATTGGTGCCTGGATGTCTTAATAACAATTTTCTTATCATGATATTTGGAGGTCTTGGGGATAATGTCTCATCTTGATGCTCGAAGGTCTCTAAAATTTTCTAAGCTTGAATATCTTAAAAGTTTTCAATAGTTCTTTCTTAAAAATGTATAAGTCTAGACACTAAAATAGATTCAATGAGAAAACTTATGAATCTTACTTGGAGGACTTCAAAAATTATACCTAAAGGTTTTATAAATCTCAACACTTATGAAAAACAACTTTTAAAAATCTTATCTTTTTTCATCTGCCAAACAATCTTATCATCAAGGTTAAGGCTCACTTTTTCAAAATGGTTCCTTTTTTAGTTTGAAAATCTTTCCACTTCAAAACTTATAAACTTCTTATCTTCAAAGCTCATCACTTTTTATTTCAAGAAAATTATTTCAAAAATTTTAATCATATAAATATTTCATTCTCTAAATCTCATTTACATTTTTCTTTACAATCCTTTCTTTCAAAATTTTTTTTTTTACAAATATTTCATAAAGATATTTTTTTTTCATTTATTTTCTCTTTTCCCAAAGTTTACAAATTGACAACTGCAATGACCAACTACAATGGTGCAATTTGTAAATTTTCACAACAATTATACAAATGTCTATTTCACTAACATAAATGCAAATGACCTTAACAAGATGTAAATGCAAATGCCATGCATAAAAATGTAAATTTCACCAATAAATTTTATGCAAATGCTTACTATATGATGCAAACACATGACTCAAAAATGATGCAAATGCCTTCATAATGATGTAAACACATATATCCAATTGAAAATGTCTTGTAAAAACCCTAGTGACACTAAAGCCTAAAAATTATTTTCTTTGTTTGCGAAAATTTTTTCTCTTCACTGTCAAATCATTCACTTATTCCTCTTCCTTCATCAAACCATTATTCATCCTATTTTCAAAAAATCTTTTTCCCCATTCCTTTCCATCATTCTCTTTATTCCTTCATCCATTTCTTTTTTATTTCCTTCACAATCTTTGTTTTTCTTTTCTTTTCTTCTCAACCAAGATTTCTTAACTCTTTTTTCAATGTTACTTTTATTCTTTTTCAGACCCAATCATACGATCAATTTCCACTTTATATCTTAAAGCAAATTCAAAAAGACAAACCACCACATTCTTACTACTCTTTAAGTCAATCTTGATAGAACTTAATCAATCAAACATATCTTTTCATTTCAGAAAGAAGCATTCTCATATTCATGGTTTCTTGCCTTAATATCTTATTCCCTTATTTGACCTTTCATTGGAAAAATGATCTTATTTATTCTCACAAAAAAAATTTATTTTTTTAAAAGACTAATTTTTCAGTGAAAAATATTTTATTTCATAAATCAAAACTCACATAAAATTAACAATCCTCACCAAATATAATTTTTTTTACACTAAAATTGATTTTTTTACTCCTTACAAAAAAACTTAACAATTAACTCAAAATTAAGCAACAAAATTACCCCACATAACTAAATTTTATAATCGAAAAAAATGAAATATTAAAAAAATGCATTTCAAGTCTTTCAAGAACTAGTGTTCATTGTTATGGATGAAAAAGGTAATTTTTTTTAACAGATTGAACAACATATCATATCAAGGTTTTGGTTCATTAGAGAATACTTCACAACTTGATAAGAAAAATGAACAATCTTTTATATATGCTTACAAATGAAACATGATTTTTTTTTTTCTAAAAAGCATAAATTCTTTGAAAACCAAACATGTTTGACACTCTATTTAGTCTCTAAATGTGGCATTTTGATTGATATTAAGACCAATTATGATAGGCTTAAGATTTTTTAGAGATGTTTAAGAATGGAAGAAGAGGGCTTAAATTTCCAAGATGGATTTCAAACTTTTAAAGCATTGATATTTTTTAATCTTTCAAAAGCCTTGGTTGTTTCACACTAGCTTTTCTGACTTTATTAGGCATTAGCTTCAAAGTTTTCAAATTTGCTCTAGAATGCCCTTTTTGGAGTTTTCACCCTGGAGTTCCATTTCATTTTTCTCTTTTTTTCATTTTCATCTATTTCACCTTGCACTTTATAATTCAAATTTCATCCAAGATGAGTTGACATATCAAATGGGTAGCTCGGTAAAGAAAAAGAATAAAAGATTCACAAGTTTTATGATGGTTTCTAAAAAAAAAAGCTCTTAAATTTAAGCATTCATGTCTGATTTAATATGGACTTTTCTAAAGACGTAACAAAGGCTAAGGTTCAGGATTTTCAAAAGAAAGATAGATAGACCAAAAATAAGTGTTTAAGGTGATCAAACTAAGGATCATTTCAAGACATTTTCCTATTTTTGCCACTCTATCATTGTATACCTTTTTTTTTTTTTTTTTTTGCTTTGTTTTTTCTTGCCTTTTCTTTTTTTTTTCTTTCCTTTTCTTTGCACACATCCACTTTTTATTAAATTGGTCCAAAAACTTTGGAAACTTTTTTTTCTAAACTTTTTTCCTCAATACATATATATTTTTTTATACTTGGAATAAGATTTTACTGTGTATAATTCTTAAATATATCCATTTTTTGTCTTCTAATATAGAGGGTAATCTTTGGTCAAGATTTATTAAGAAGGAATTCATGAAGATTAAAGAGGTAGTAAGTGGATAATTTTTTTGTTTATGAAAAGATAATGAAAAATGGTCATTTGTTATCTTAAACACAACCATAAATTGAAAAGCAATTTCTTTTAGGAAAATGGGTTTAAAGAAAGTATTTTTTAGAATTATTATTTTGTTAGATTTTTTTTGGTTTTCTAGATTTTTTTTTTTTTTTGCTTTCTGGTGTTCTTTCTTAGTGTTTTACTTTTTTTTTTTCAAAATTTTCAAACCTTTGTTTAGATTCATTCGAATTTCTCAAGTGTATGATGTCACAATCATTTTTTTTCTTTTTTGTCTTTTTTCTAAATGCCTCAATAACTCACACATCAATCCATTTCACCACAAACACAATTCATAGTAAATTTCCCATTTCAATGTGCCACTTTAAATGAAAGCCCATACAACAATGATAATCGTATTGATGAACTCATTATGGGTATCAAACGGTTCATGTCATTCCAACAAAAGAAATGGTTATGACTTAAAACAAGTTATCTTAAGGTAGTGAGTGGTCTTACTTTTGTGGTAATTGAGCCCCAACACAGGGAACAAGATCATTTTGGGAAAAGAGTTGAGCATTTGTGTTTATGGTCTTTTGAAAAAACTTGGGTGAATGACTATCATAATTAAAAAGATAGCATGATCTTGACATTTATCCAATATCCAATATTTATAGCCTAAAAAAGTCAAGTTTGCTTAATTTTCAAGAAAACCAAGAAAAACGTTTCTCAAATTAAATGTTTCATTAATTATTGCTTCGAAAAATATTATGACTTTTTTTAGTCATGGTATGATCGAATGAAGGCACAGTTCAAAGAATTCAAATGTATACTCAAAACATTAAGGCTCTTAAGTGATTTTCATTTAAATGGGATTGGCTATAAAATATTTGAAAGGGAAAATGGGATTGGTCAATAAGGATCTCCAATTCTTTCGAAACCTTTTTTTATTATTTAAAAAAATCTTTTTTTTTTACTTTTTCATTTTTTTTGTAACTTTCTTATTTTACGAATTCATCATGTAAGGCTTTGTTCTGAACAATTGTACAAAAATAAATTTCATAAAAAAACTCCAAAGCATTTATTTTTTTAAAAATAAAATCCAACAATATTAGGTCAAATATTTCTTAGTAACACCATATGTATGGTATGCATAAAACAAAAGTTCAAATATTCAAAAGAAAATTATCCTATTTTAATTATTCAAATCTTGAAGCTCACTGATATTATCAACTCTTCAAATTTCATGATCGTATAGAGTCAATTTTCATTGTTCCATAAATTTTGAAGTCAAAATACTGTTTTTGATAAGATCTTTGACCCTTTCTTTCAATTGCCTATATTTTTCAATCAAATAACCAATTATCCCTATGTAATAAACACACTTATTGTTAAGATTATAATTCCTTAATGATGGATTTGGGGTTGTTTCAAAGGCATAGGGTTGAGGTACTAGCCTTTTATTAACAAAGGCAAAAAATGAGAAATAGGGACTATAAATTTCTCCTAATTGTTTTTCGATATTTTT